>NC_142516.1:182140000-182301250 GCF_057876585.1 Rhinolophus sinicus
TAATCATACTCCACCTTTTTGAGAGTATGTTAATTTACTTGTCCTTTTTTCTTTCTATTTCTCTTATACAGATCCTTATGCTTTTCTTATGCAGTTTCTCAGATTGAGTAGCATAAACTGACCTAGCTTGAAGTATTCTAATTATTTTTTCTGTCAGTTCAAATCTATTTTTCAACTCCAGAATACCTATTTTTCATGTGACTTTTATCTCCGTGTAGATATTCTCTATATGACACGACACTGTTTTCTACTTAATTTAATTATTTAGACATGGTTTACTTTAATTTTTGAATACATTCATAGTAGCTAGTTTAAAGGATCTGTCTAGCAAATCCAACATCTGAGTTTACTCAGTTTTAATTTTTATTGACTACATTTTTGCCCTTGTGCTTGGGCTATACTTACCCATTTCTTTAAAGTTCTCATATATATATTTTTTAAACTGGGCATTTAAACAATATAAAATAACAATTGAGGAAATTCCATTTAACTTTATCCCAGGGTTAGCTTTTTTTCCTATTTATTTTTCTTATCTGTTTGTTTATTGTCTCTCCTGCACTGATCATGTAAAGTACATTTTTGTTTAAGGATGACCACTGAAATCCCTTCTCAGTTAGCATGCATATCTACAGTACTAATGATTGGGCTTAGCTTCTTTTACATTCCTATAACCAGTAATTCTCCACTGTTGGCAGAGGCATTCTTTGTGTGTTGGGTCATGTCTTCCATGCTCAAGTAGGCAGTTCACAACTCTGTCTCAGCTATGGCTTTCTGCTTGATCAGTCAGAGGTGAGCAGCTGTGGCCTTCTCAGGTCTTTCCTGAGAGTGTGCACAGCCCTGCACATGTAAATGGCCTTATACATCCTCAGATTGTGTTGAAGCTTTCCAAAGCCTTCATTCCCGAGATATTCCCTTTAGGATTTTGACCAGCTTGTGTTTGTGCCAACTGGTAATGCTGCCCTAGGCACTGCAATATTAAAGCAACTCCCACGGTTTTCTTGACACATGCCCTGGGGATAGGGCTCACCTCACTTAGTGACTTCTGAGTCAGGTCAAAGAAAGAAAAGGCCTGTGAATGGGGCTTTTCCAGGGAGTTGTCAGACAGATTAAACAGTGATGAAGTTCAAGGGATTGGATTTTTGGGGGCACTCCATAAACATTCTGACTGGTCCGGGGGCTTCTAGGCTGCTGGTTTTAACAGCTACCATACTTCCTAGGCTGCTGGGTTTCAAGGTTGCCAGAGAGCCTGGGGGGGGGGGGGGGGGGAGGTAGGAGCAGATAAAAATAGGATAAATAAAAATGTCACAGAACTTAATTTTTTACCCAGATTTACCTGCTTTTCTTGAATGCATTGTCCAAGAACTGTTGCAAGCTTTTAGTTATATAATCAAGTTCTGAAAAAGTTAATTTTGACAATTTTTGCCCAGATGTCATTGCTTTTATGGAAGTACAGATATTCACAGGTCTTTCTATGACTATCCTTGAAGTGCTTTGTGCCATATTTTAACTTTAATTTTTGAACTTAACTTTAAGGTTTTTTGCTAAATTACATCAACGTGGAAAAAAATGCAGTGAGATAGGTTGAGGAAACTAGAAGAATACACACGGAGACAAAATTAAAGGTGCTTGAAAAAGTCAACATATTATGAAAACAGCATGAGCATTTCAGTTAAACTGACTTTGGTTCAAATTCCAATGATTCATTTCAAGACTGAAGTTTTCTTTCTGATCATTGATGCACTAGATTGTCTCATGTGTAAAAGGGTTAATAACATCTTCTAAAAGATTGCTGTAAACCTTCAATTATACATATTATAATTATAATGAGCTTAATTCCTGTATTAGAATGTTGAAAAAAATCAGTAAACTGATTAAACTACTAAAAGATAATTTGGCATTGAAATTGTTAAGAACAGTTGATTTCTACATCTAGATTCCATGTTGCTTAGAAGTAGAATAGTTTTACTCCTATCAACAAGCTTAGTAGGAATAAGAGAAACCAAGGATCACAGGCGTTAAATTTATGTGACAATCTATTTTTTTTCAGCCAAATGTTTTCACCTATAAAATATTTATTTGATGATGTTAATATCAAAACATATACTTCATCTATCGCTAATTAAATTTTTAAGGCCCTTCATGATTTTGTAAAGTGTTATAAGCTCAGAGACAGAAAACTGATTTATCCCTCAGTATTTCCATTCTGAGCTTTTCTGAATCTGCTTATGTATTCTTTGGTATTGATGTGAATTGTCCAGAAACTGGACTTCAAAGAGAAACCAAAGTCATTAGGAAATAGAATAATTTTTTTTCTCCTTACCCCCATCTTATGATCAGGTAAACTTTTAATCTCAACTCTGAATAGGAAAAATAAAAAGTGTGTTTGAACTTTGGTTCTTTTTAAAGAAAGATTGAAGGAAGACTTCAAAGAACCTGTCACAAAAGGCCTCATACCTCGCGTTGAAGGTGTGATTTGCACAGACCTCAGTTCAGCCCTCAGGAATACATATAGATCTGTCTCCAATCGGACACACAACTGCCTTAAATCTAATCATTTTAAAAAGTAAACGTAGAGTTGTGAAGACAGGATACAGAAAGGAGAATTGAAAGCACCCAGTGTCACCACACCAACTATCAATATCGATTTAAATTGTGTTCCTTCCGTGAAACATAACCTCAGTATCTTATTTGCACTCACTAGCCTCCTTTTACAGAAACCAAAATAAACAAACAAAAAAACTCTAGAAAAGCCAGTGTTTCCATTGCAACTTGGACAATATCAAGAAATTTATTTACTCCATGTTCATTCTGAATTACCAATCTCAGGAAGAAAGACATGAGGACAAAAAGAGATATATAGGAAAAAATACACAAAAAATTTCATAGCAACCCATAGAGATTTGTTTAAATATCTGGGTATTTTTGAAAAATCTAAAGTATCCAGACCTCACATCTGTAAAAGTTTTACTTGGGAATCTCTCACTGTTAAAACAAGTATTCAAGATTAGATCGCAAATAGTCTATTGGATTCAGGATACTACTGTTCTCCAGTTTAACTCTGGATTTTTATTCATTTCTTCCTTTTAAAATAGGAATTTGATCTCATCACAAACTGACTTCCTAGACATGTGAATGCCTCATTCTATTCTGACCACCTGTTGCCCAATCCATAACAATAACCATACTCAAAATGAACTGGAATGTTCCAAATGTTTTTTTCAATTTAAAAATGTTTTGAAAAAACATATTTCTGCATTTCTACCTGTATCTTCTTTACCAAAACTTTCCAGTTCAACCATTAAACATCTGTAAGAAGTCAGACGTGTAACTTTCCACAGCCAGTTCCTTCTCTCATTCTTTCCACTTCTACGAACCTCAGTAAACGGCTTCCTCATACTAATAAATAAATCCTAATAAGTGAGTGACAAGAACACTCATTGTCCATCTTCATAATAGACATTCCAGAATCTCTAAGTCCTATCCCTCCTATTTCCTTTTTTGGTCAAGGCTTAACACACCCCTCAGGGGTTTCATTTTCATCTTCAAAACCATCAGCAACGTTAACAGAATTTTTGCCACAAGCAACAGTGAAAGCTTGGGACTTTACTATAGATGTATAGTAAGTAATTTAAAGACTCAATAAGTTTAAAAGAGAGTAAAGAGATGACATTCATTTGAATTACAATGGGAAATATAACTATAAAAAGAATGGCAAGACTCCAGTAGGCTGAATTGAAGGAACATGTTTAGGCAAAGTGATTCTTAATCTAGGTGTTAAAAGAAGGGGAAGTTAAGTAATTAATAATAATAAGTATTTTTAAGGTGGGAAGTCTTAGAAACTGTGCATTATAATAGATAGACTCATTTTTTTTAACTATGACCAAGGCATTGGTTGCATCGTAAACATATAGCAAAGTTTGATGCACAATTCTCTCCCTTCTACATAACTGATTGTCCTTATAATTTAAAATATGTAAATGTAAAGATGCCTGCTTTCTTTTATGTTCCTCAGCGCAATTTCCCAATGTCACTTAGAAGTGTTTTTACACTTTGGAAATCATACTAGTTCTTAGAAAACTCTTCTTTAGGAGATTTCCAAGATTTAATGACCAATTCTCTCCATTCAACTTCAAGTGGGAAGGGATAAAAATTATTACATTTGAATTAATATTGATCCAAGTCAGTTTTCTAATTTTTTTATCTATTTTGGCACATTTATAATTACCATTTATCATACGCCCTTGCTTAAACAGATTGATGTAGAAAAATTCAGTACGCAAAGCTTCCCAGACCATTCTAATTAAAGTGGCATCCCCTCCCATTTCTCCCAATATCAACACATAATTCATTTTTTAAATAAATTTGATAGTTATCTGAAATCATCTTACTTATTCTTTTGTATGAGGCCTGAACCTCTTCTGCTTTTCCACTCATTCTCCTATATCTCACAAAGTACCTGGCTTATAGTATTTTTTTAATGAATATACTTAGAATTATTAATTATGAGTTAAAGGATGTAATGTGTGGAGCATGATTCAATGAATCCATCCACCAAATATAATTAAAACAAGTGTATATTATACTACATTAACTTTCAAAATAATCTCATACAAAGTGTTGATTTGTGGCTTAATAACATTTGCCAAATCATAACATCCCGATAAATTATTTTCCTTTCCCATTCCATGCCACAAAATGTGGACTCACCTTCAATTTCCTGCATTTTCTTCTGGCCATATCTTTTATTATCTATTTTGCTTTTCATAACCTCTGTTTATATCATCATTGCTTGTGAATTTTCCTCCACTGTTTGTCCAATCACAGCTACAGAACATTAAATAATAATCATTTAAGTGCATTTACTGTGAAAGTTTATATGTTATTGTCTTTAGCTTTAGCTTTTGTTTTTGCAGAGTATAGCTTAGTTAATACCAGTTTCTGTACAAATACATTTTGTACCATCCTATTATGGCCAAAAACTGTGCTTAGGAGAAAGAGAAACAGCGTAGATTCAAAAAGGGAATTAGAGAGAAATATGTTACAAAGATTACATTCCCTTTGTCTTGTATCTCATTCACATTTTCCCTTCTTAATTTCAGACTTTCTCCTGCTGTCTCTGTACTCTCTTCCCTATTATTTTACTTTATGGGTATTTATATATCAGTTTCTCCTTCTGGCCTCCAACTACAATGCTCACCCGTGCTACGAACCTGTATCTTAGTAGCCTGAAATAATCAATTCACTTCCCTAAGGACTTATTTTGCTCCCAGGAAGTAACATAGGCTACTGGAAGAGATGTGTGATTAAAAACAAACAAAACAAAAACTTTGTTTTTTTATTAAACTATATTTTTTTCCAATAGTATAAATGATTATAATTAAAAACCATAACTTTTGAGCCATGAAAATAACAGTAATCTATATTTCCCATTAAACTTTGTTTAACCTTGTATTCAAGGAACCGTGGCTTTTAAACAATGCTATTTCCACATAGCTGTAGGGATTTGTAAACTTGAACATTACCTCCTCTCAACATGCTCTTCCCTCTATACACATACAGAGAAGCTAATGAAAATAAGAGCAAGTTTGTAGATATGTACCAATTAAAAAGAAATAAAATTAAAATTATTCCTCATTTATAATCTTCTCAGAAAGGAGTCATGGTATCGTGGACTAGGGAAATTACAGAGCTTTCTGATAGGCTTCTGAATTAAAAGATGTAAAGTTTAAGCAAATATCAACCTTTCTACGATACATGGGTCCGTGAATCCCAATCAATGCTTTGGTGTTGAAATAGTAAATTGCGATAATCGTCAATCCAAAATAGAGTTCTTCTTGCCTGCGCAGGGGGCCTTTTGGGCGACAAACATATTGAATTTGATGAAAATTGACCAGACTACATGACGATCTATTTCTAATATCTTGGCCTGTAAAGCTCAGAATAAAAAAATATATTTAGTTGGCATTATAGGTAAAATTATATAGGACTGGTGAATAGGCTGATGTGAAGAGTTATGTAAGGTCAAGGCTCACATTTGTATTATACACTTGTGGCTAGGTAGACAGAACTAACATTAAATCCCAGTGCTGGGCTCTAGCTTCTTTATTTGTGAGTCATGTAAGATAACATAACTATAACATTTATCACTGTGTTTGAAAAAGAGTTAGTGATCAATAAGTGGTAAATTATTTTTTTTTATTCTTTCAATAAAGTTTTTATGAGTTCCTATATCATGTTATTATGCCCAGGCATTTTTTCAGGTGCTCAGAACACATCAATAAGCAAAAATTAAAGGAATAAAATTGATGTCATAGAATGTATATTTTGGTAGATCAGACAGAAAAAACATTATTTAAAAAAGATGATAGATATATGTGTGTGTGTGTGTGTGTGTGTGTGTGTACAAGCGTGTGCATGCTATATTAGAATACAAGGTAACAAGTGTTATGGTAGGGATTTGTGGCAATTTTAAATTGTGGTAAGGGAATGCATCACTTGAGAATTTGACGTTTGAGCAAAGATCTTAAAGGAGTAAGTAAATGAACCCTGCAGATATAAGGAAACTGTTTCAGGCCCTGCAATGAGAGCATGCTTTGAGCAACAAAGCACCAGTATGACTGCAGCTGAGTGAGTAGAGGAGAGCGTGATGGCAAATGAGGTCGGGTATCAAGACTGAGAGGATCAGTCCATACAGAAACGTCTAAGGCACTATACAAACTTCATTCTGATGAGCTACAAAGCCATTGAAAACATGTGAACAGAACAGTGATATAATAGCATATCTAATTGAAAAGAAGACCTTGGATTTAGTTTCTGTTTTTAGAATAGTTTTGGTTTTTAGTATAGAGGGAAGGATGGAAGCAGTAAGACTGGAAGACAAAATGAGATAACGTATGTGAAACAGGATGATAACTTAGAACAGGATAGTTGTCATGGACGTGGAGTGTTGCAATAGATTCTAAATATATTTCATAAGCCAAGATGACAGGATTACTGATGTGGGCATGAGAGTAACAAAATGTCGATGTGAGAAAGAGAAGCGTCGAGAATGATACTCAGGTATTTGGACTGAGTGACTGGAAGAATAGAAACTTGTGGTTAGAACAGGTTTGGAAAAGGAATGCCTGGAATTTGGTATTGTACATGTTTAGTTTTCAATGTGCAGGTAGAGACGTTGAGTTCGTAATTGGATATATGAATTCAGACATTTTGAGGGAAGTCAGGATGGGATATTTGGATACATAGAGGGTATTTAGTTTCAGTTGCCTGCATGACATTTTTCAAGTTAGAGAACAGATGGAAAAGTAGAGATATATCAGGACCTAGCCACAGACAACTGCAGCATTGAGGTCAAGGGTATGGACATTTTCCACAAAAGACCCTGAGAAGGAGTACACCTCAGTATAGGAGGAATATGGCAACAGAGTCGTTTTCCAGTTCAGAACTATTGAGTGATTAGTTGCATCAAATACTGCAGATAAGGCAACACCCATTAAGACCAACCCGTTGGGTGCTAGAGCCTACTCTGCTAGTAAATGAGAGCCAAATGTAAGCATTGCTTCACTATTTGTGTCCACTGGCATCATATTGGAAGCTTGAAATTGGCCATGGTTGGAGTAGTTAGACCATGGGAATCAGCCGACTCATAGAAGTAGAGATTTCCACACCCTCACCTCCTCCCAAGAGGCATTGTTAAATGTCACCAACACGCCAGTGACTAAGAAACGACTATTAATTAGTACTATGTAGGCCCCTGGAGATCTTGACAGATGCATTTTCAGTAGAGTAATGAGGGGAAAAGCCTCAGTGAAGTAGGTTCAAAAAAAGAGAAAGGAAGGCATTGCAGTCAGTGAGTATGCATAACTCTTCCAAGGAAAGTTTATATAAAAAGGCAGCAGCTATAGCAAGATGTAAATCAAGATTTGTTTTGTTTCTCTTTTGTTGTTAGTTTCATTTTTTTAGAGGGTGTGTATAGATAGCATCATTATATGCTAAGTGCATTGATTTAAGGTAGGGGAGAAAAATTATAATGAATAGAGGGAAAAATCAATGGAACCATAACCTTGTGAAAGGCCTGGGAATTTAGTGCTTAAGAGAAAGTTGTTTTTGCAGAAGTGTACAGACTTTTTCTCCATGACAATAGGCAGTGGCACAGAGCATATGGTTCATACAAGTGGTGAGGAAATGCCATTTGTGATTGCTTCTTTTCCCAGAAGTGAAATCCACAGCTAGAAGTGAGAATGGGCAAGAGCAGCTGGAGCTGAGAGGTGAGAGGAGATGGGGAATGGCAGGCGGATGAATGGCCTAGGGAAATGTCAGATGTCTCCCCGTCAGCACTAAGGGCTCACTTGATGCTAATGGTCACAAAATTAAAATAAAGCCAGTGAACAGAACTGTGATTTTCTTTAACAACAGTTGACTTCAGGAGTAGGTAGAGAATTGGCTCTAACAATGAATAAGTACAAAAGAAAGCATAGCTGTGATAAGGGGATTGATACTGCAAAACAGATGAAAATCATCAAATGTGGAATGCAAGCTAATTAAGGAAGGGACTGAGTACAGGAGGGAGATGAGGGACACTGAAAGAGAAGAAGTTTTTGGTGGGCTCAAAAATAGTACATTTGGAGCCCTTTCGGGGGAAGCTGAGACAGATAGGAAGGAGTATAAAAAAGTCAGTCATGAAAGTGAATTTATGAAGTTGTTAGAGAAAAGTTGGTCTATTTACTGGGAGGTCACATTATTTAAAAAAGCATCTATGTGTTCTTCACAAACACCAAGAATTAAGGCAGAGGAGTTTACAGTAGTAATATAATGAGTAAGAATATAAAATCTACAGAGATTAAGGGAAAGCAAACTGTATTAGAAAATGAGTACGGAAAGGAGAGGTATCTAAAACCACAATAAGATACAGTTTCAGACCCAACAACATACCTATAATACCTAAAATATTTAAACAAGAGACAGAGATAACACATGTTGGTGTGAAGAAATGGGACTTTCATGTGTTGCTTATGGGAATGGAAAATGATAGTAATGTTGAAAAGTAGTTTGGCAATTTCTTAAAATATTAAACATAAACTCACCATATTACCAAGCAATACCACTTCTAGATTTCTATCCCTGAGAAGTGAAGACATATGTTCACAAAAAGACTTAAAAGCAAATGTTGTCAGCAGGGTTACTCATAATAGCCAGTATATGAAAACAACACAAGTATCCATCAACTGGTGAATAGGAATACTATTCATCAATAAAAGTAAATGTAATACTGACATGCTACAACATGTGTAAACCTGAAAATCTTTTGCTAAATATAAGAATACAACAGAAAAGATCACATAGTCTATCATCCCATGTATAGGAAATGTCTATAAAAGGCAAATCTATAGAGACAGAAAATAGATTAGTGGTTGACTGAGGCTGGGATAGGAAAGGAGATTAACTATCAACAAACACAAGAGATCGTATTGAAGTGATTAAAAGGTTCTAAGAAAATGGCTGCACAATACAGAAAATTTACCAACTGATTATTAAAAATCATTGATTTGTACACTTATAATACTATGAAAATTATACCTTAATTAAATTGGTGTTAAAAGATAACTAAAGTGCTTCCCCCCTTTCTACCCCCTCCCCGGGCTAGGAAGAGGGAGGAAAGGAGATTTGTTTGGAAGCAGCAGTAAGAAAGGGACATCCTTACCCTACTTCTAGCTCCATATTTAGGAGAAAAAGTCAGTTTACACTTGAGACAATCTGTGTCCTCAAGGTAGAGGTTAGAGTCAGAGCAAGAAAACAAAGAATACATTCAGAGAAGGGGTTTAGAATATAATGAAGTTTGTTATTGAGTAGGAGCATGTCTAAGGGCATAGGAGAAGTGTTTTAAGAGCTCAGAAGGACTGAGAAATGGGTTAGAAAAGGGTATGTACAGAGCTTTAAGGAGATGCAAATCAGCGATAACCTGCGAGTGCTTCTTTACCTTGGCAATTAATGTAAACCGAGATAAAAGGATCATGCAGTGTGAAGACTTTGAAATTTTACCCTGCTGGCAGGCTCCCAAGTTCGCCATCCACTGTTTCATAGATGCTGGCAGACGACATTACAGTCCTGTGTCAGAAACAAAGGACTTTATTACTCACCGTCCAAAAAGCAGCATGCATTTCATGTTCATGCTGGTTTCTCTTGTCCCACAAGTCCCGTGGGAGTGACATAGAGTGACATAGATGGAAGCTACATATGAAGAGTGCTCGTATCACAGGTAAGAAACACCAAGCTCAAGGAAACCAAATCTTTTATATTTGGCTACAAGTTAACCTGCCTGGTCCTCACCCTGGAAAAGGCATTACGCTGGACTCTGTACTGGGCAGTAAATCGATCTGCTCTGTGCTTCAGAAAATAACACATTATCTACCTGCCAAGGCCGTTTGCCATATAAGCATCCTCGAAAAGCTTAGCCTATAACAAATACTATCAGTGCCTCTACACAAGATGTGCAGAAATGTAAGAGACCCCTGGAGAATCTTCCAACAAAGGACTAAATGAAATGAATCCTTGTGGGCTCAATCAAACTGGGATAGTAAAACAGAAAACTGTTACAGAGGTACAGGAAGAGGCAAGGAGGTCTGACTAAGATCACGTAATAGCTTGGGGACCCCTCTTTCCTCCTGGATACGTGGAAGTCAGAGCACAGGTGTTGTTGGAAATACCTGGAGCTTTGAAGTCCTTCACTGCATACAAGTTACACGTTTAACTACTTCTCAGTCTTTATATATAAAGACTTTGAAGAATTAGATTATTACTCAGAAATGTTCTCTTTCTTCCCCTAAATTCCACAGGAGGTGAAACTGCCTCACTCCTTTGATGATGGATCAAGCTTTATGATTTTCAGTAACACACACATAGGATGCCAATAGACCTAACATAAGTAGACTTTCGAAATGTACTTGCACACTTGGTTTTGCTGTCACAGCCTCTTTCATACCCATGGGAATGCTATGGACAAGCCAGCTGAGGACGGCTTAGGTGAGGCAAAAGTGGCTTTAGACGAATCAGCAGAGCCAGCTGGGTTAAGAAGGCTGCATCAGGCAATGACCTACACACTTATAGATAAGTGAGGATAAATGACTGTGTGTTTGTTTGCTTGTTTTTTCATTGCATTAAAATTAAGGTTTTTTTGGGGGGAGGCGTGGCAATAGTTGGCTGATACAGAAAAGGAATTTTGACTACAGAAGTAGAGATAGATATTTTTGGAATGTGGAATACCAAAGGAGAGTGAAGTTTGCCATAGGAATGACAGAGGTTTATGTGTGTTTTCACATGTAACACACAGTCTGGGAGTAGGCATTCTAGGAAGGGTCTAAGAGACTAAGTATATATTCAGTGATCCAGGCTTTTTGTATTCCACAATCTTAACTAAGCATTCTCCAAATTATTTCATATTGGCAGAGGGCTACATCACAACTCACATTGTATTACATTCTCACTTAGCATTATTAATGATAATATTTAATATTACTTAAGAATCATAGTAATATATATATAATAATAACAAGTAAAGCTGCGATTATTAGATATAATGACCTGACAAATTGATTCATGGATAGAATTTCAAATTCATGTACAGCTTTCTCTTGATTCACAAAATCCTTGAGTTAGCAGCAATATGTGTGGGAAAACGATATGTTAAGAATCAGAGTATGGGATCTCTGTTTTTATTATTTTTTTATTTAAACAGTTATTAAATTTGAACATAAAGAATCCTATTAATGGGTTTTCTTTTGCAAATATATAGAATTAATGATTTAAAAATATTTACAGTTATCCACTACCATGTCATGTAGACAGTGATCCACATAGAACCCCAACAAATAGACCATATATATTTATATATACATATATATGTATACACACACACACACACACACATATGTATATGAAACATATCCAGTGTCCTATATATAGATCGGAAATAATTTTAGACAGTAGTAGCAGTGCTAGTTTTTATACAGTGCTTTTTACTGTAATACTAATCGTTTTATCATCTGTCACCTGTGTGAAGATCTGAAATGAAAAGCAGCAATATTTATTCTGCATTTTATATGAGTACCTATTTTCTGAGTTCCAAATCATCAAATCAAATATTCACTTTTGGAAAGAAAAGAAACAAAAACAAATTTTTCTTAGACTTGATTATTGTCTCCTTTAAACCTCATAAAGCCTTTTAAATTTATCATTACTCCATTTTTACTTTGAGAGGCAGGAAAGATTGTAATGGTTATAATTTACCTATGGTTATATAGATAATCAGGAATGCACGTTTGTCAAATTTGATCTCTGAATTAAAACCCGTTATATATTTGTATTTAAATGCTCTTTTCTACATCAAATACACACACTAATTAAGTTAGAATATTTGCAAAGTCATCATCACTATTCTCAGATCATTCATGTAAGCCAAAATAATAATTGCACATGTGTTAATTTAGCCATTTGTTCTCAATGTTGTTTATTATGCATCTGACTTTATGTTATTTTATAATTTAAAAATGTTTAAAACACGTTTAGGTAGTTTATGTTCCTGTATTTAGCATTTTCATGATTAAAATCTGATTAACTGAAGAGAAAGAATACAAGATAATGATGCTCAGCATAAAATTTCTAGTTAAGTGATAGAAATAATCAGGCTTTAAAATTAAAAAAAAAGTGTGTATGTGTGTGGTGACATTTCGTGAAGTTTGGCAAAGATATGAATTTGTAGGCCAGGGTGTCACATTTTGATATTATGCCACACTTTTGCCATTCAATATTTCAGTTAGACTTATCATAGAAACTAAATGGACTATATGAGCCAGATTAATCTATTAAAGTAAGAATTCATTTATAAAGAAAGAGTATTTTGTGATTAGCTTTATTTTACTTAGTAAAATGCCCTCAAGTTTCATCTGTATCTAGTATATGACAAGATTTCTTTCTTTTTCTTTCTTTCTCTTTCTTCCTTCCTTCCTCCCTCCCTCCCTCCCTCCCTCCTCCCTTCCTTCCTTCCTTTCTTTCTTTTTTTAAGGCTGAATAATATTCCATTGTGTGGCTTTTCTACATTTTCTCTATCCTTTCATCCATGGATGTACATTTAGGCATTTAGGTTGCTTCCATATCAGTATCCAAGGAAGAATATATATTAAAAATGCAAGATCTTTTTCATATACCAAAGAGTAATAGAAAAATTTGGACATTGCTAGAAATTCTGGCAAATTTTCCTTAACTACCACTTTTGAAATAAACAAAGGTGTTGAATATTAATTTTCTAAAGCTTTGTGTAAACAGGGAATACCAGAATTTGTAACAATTTTTCTGCTGATATGAATATGCCAATATAATGTCAAAATATATTTCATTTTGACATTTTTAACGTAAAAGTATATTACATATTTCAATATCAAAAGAAATATTAATTATCATTATGCCGTACCTTATGTATAGGTAATGTAAGTAGGAGGCAGAGCTAATATAAGGCAACTATATAAAACAAATCACTTATTACTCTTAATTTTTGGATGAAATGTTTTTATTTTATTCATACATATTCAAGAAGCATATTTGCATAATGTTATCATGGGCTAGAAGTGCAGATAAAGCCGAGAGAGCTTTAACGTCAGTGTAGAAGTAAGTTCTATCTCTCCTGAAATTATTAAAACATTCATTCGCTAGATAACAGTATCAGAACTTACTAGTTCTTAGTATGTTCACGATATTATGCATGCCGCCCTTTTGGTCCTTGCATTATTCTGTATTGTGAGCACTGACCCTAAGTGAGATTTCAGAGTAGCTTTTGAAACTTTTGCAAAGTTAAAATGCTTACGATACATCTCAGACAATTCCCAGTGCACCCTATAAATTCTTGGGTTATACCAAAACATAATTTCTTGTTTAGGCGGATGTTATGAGAACCAAGAGGTTGATGTGAACACAACCTTCCCAACAGGGTAAGGATATACAACAATTGCAAATGTGCAGCGTTCTGCAGGGTCGACCTGTACCTGTTAGATTCAAGTAGCTGAGGGTCTCTGGGTGCTTGCATCATGAATGAATAGGAAGGGTAATGCAAAAAGAAATATTAGATAGTGAACATGACAAAGAGAAATACATATTGGTATTGAGCAGTGAGAACAAATATATGTACTATCAAAGCAGAAGGATTTAAATTACTTCTATGATAACCCTTAACCCTCCCACATCAAGTTCACAGGAGCAGCTCAGTTCTTGCTGTTGTATAGTTTCACTGCTGCTCTTTTTCTAAACTCCAAGTCTTTTAAACATCTGAATTGATAAGGAATTAGTAAGCCCTTGTTATGTGTATGTGTCCAACTTAATGGATAATGCATTACCTGAAATGCAAGAAAATCTTACAAGCTCAAAATCAGATAAGATGTCACTGACTGGTGACTGCAAGTGAAGACACAGCAAAAGCCTCTTAGGAATATTTCTCTTGTGATGCTCCTTCTGTAAGCCAGCGCAGGCCATCGACTCATCATGCTAGGATGGAAAAGTGACCTTTAAAAATATTCTCTCCACCTGCTTATTTCGTAAAAAATTCACCTGTAACATCTTTAAAAACTTCCCGGGCTATATGATTTCCCTGGGCTGCAAATATCACCTTTGGGTTCATTTGGTATTAGGCATAAAATCCACATAATAATATTAAAATTGCAGTAGAATAATAGTAGGAAGGAAAAAAAGTGGATAATTAAGTATATACATTTTCTACTACATATGACCTACCATTAAGCATATGTATGTCGATAAAATTTGTAACGTAACAAATCACTGCACATTTCTACACTTTCCCCATGGCATCAGCCATGAGTTTTACTAAAGATAAAGGAAGACCAAAAGCACCCTTTAAGATTTGTATCTCTGCTTTGATTTTTATTAAATTGTAGTGTCTTTCTCCTCTACTGTGTACTTGTGTGCCCTTCTCCCTTTTTATTGTTTTCTTATTCCCATGGTTCTTAGACTTCACCCTTGATGAAACCGTTCCTTAGAGTCCTTTTCTTACTCCAGTGATACTAAGAATTGTGCTTTTAAAATCCCTAATTAAAATATTAAGATGTGTGTTAGCTGTAGTTAAGAAGGCAAATTTGTAGTTTTGTGTGCTGAATATTATCTATCTTTTTGGGTTTGAATTTCTTTTTTTTATGTTAGATTAACGAGGGAAGGGTAGAGACAGTCAGAAAATAATTAATAATTTACAATAATTCATAATACAAATTGTTCTTCTTAGTTCTACTTTTGTCACTTTTAATACCTAAATGAAGGTGTAGTCTTTCAAATCTAGCTATACATGGAGAGTGAAGCTGTGGCAGGGCTGAAAAAGAAAATCATTAATATCCTGGGGATTCATGCTTACTTCAGTTTTATTTGAACTAGTATTGAAGTCTAACATTTATGATGGAACTACTGAGAATCTGGAAAACTCCATATAAAATATCAGCCAAAGAAGTTTTTTTGTAACTAACTTTAAAGAGTACCTCAATGTCTATTTCAAAACTGATTTGATGAATACAGAAAAGGTCAAACTAAAAATAACTAGACCGAATCAGTTATACATGTGGTAACATATGCCTCATTTAATAATGAACTCTTAATTTTCACCACAGTTTAAGTAGTATCATGAATGCTAATTCTGACAGCAAAGGGTTATGAACTACCTGTCGACGTGTACCCGACACAAGGTCAGGGAGTTATGAGCTAATGAAAGAAACCCTGATGTACCAGAAGGTGAATGACTGACATGAGGGGGCTAGTGAGAGGAAACTTCTGTGGCACGGTGACACATTCAGAATGGCATGGTGTCCTGAAACGGAAGCGACTTTGATCCCATCTGTTTATAAAACCTAACTTTAAGTTAAAATCTCCCTATGCAGGCAACATATTTCCTAGGACTGTTTTTTTTTTTTTTTTTTTTTTGATGCATAAACATTCACATGTTACAAGTGCTGAGCATTTTCCAGTTCTCTTTATGTATGTGGTCAGCTGTTTCTAAAAGGTTTCATTAAATATTTTTCAACCGATGAGCAACAATGAAAATTTGCATGTGAAGATTGTAGCTTGGATAATGAGTTTTACTCAAAAGCTGAGTCTAAATTTCTGAACCTGATGATGCCCACGGACACTTGTTTTAAAAACATGCTAGTGATCAAATAGAAATGCAATTTATGCTTGTTCAAATTCAGAAAATCAAAGAAATCCCTAAGCACTAAAACACTAATAAAGCTACTGCTGCTAATGTGAACATCTTTTAAAGTTACCTGTTAATTATATTCTATTAAGTCTGCACTGTGACTGTATTTCCCAAGCATTTGAAACTCATGAGAACAAATCCGTTTTCTGTTTGTCTCTGTCTCTTTTGAGGACCTCTCTAATAGCCCTAAAGTGTCTCCCCTCCTTACATAGCTGGCTTTTAAATTGTACCATGGGAAGAAAGGATAACAACAACAATTAAAAAAAAAAAAAAATGAGGGTAGGTGTGGCTTTTACAAAATGTCCTATTCCAGAAAGCAATATTAAGGCGAAGAGAAATTAGATGATGCAAAACACTTGTATACACACAAACATTCTTGTACACGCTAACACTAGTGAGCATTTGGGACGTGTATTTTAAATGATTAGTGTGTTGTTCTTTTAGGAAATCTTGCCATATTCTTATGGCATAACACTGTAAGGGTTTGGTAAAGTTTTTATCTTCTTAGCGAAGGAGTGGCTTTACACTGAAACTAGGTTTACTTAGGACTTGGAAAATTAGAGGAAACTCAGAACTGTCAAGATTTATATCAATTTTTAGGTTCTCTCTTTTAATGCTCCCAGCTGTAATCATGAAAACTAATTACAATAATCTTTATATCCATAACTGAGAATATTTCCAATTTACCAAAAGAGAGTATGTTGAGTAGTTAATTTTCATTAGTTTGTGGGACAGAGGTCATACTTTATAGCTAAAGAAGAGATGCTGAAAAATAATTGTGTGCCTTTACCGTGTGTTTGGCACTAGGAATTAAATGCTGGCAAAAACAAAGCATCGAGTCTCACTAGAATTGCACTTGTGTTTCATATTAATCAAATAATTATCATATGAATAAATTTAATTTAGAAAAATATTTAAATAATTTAAATATATGTTCATCAAATTATTGCATGACTTGTTGTAAAATTGTAAAACGAGCTACTTTCTACAAAAGGTATGGCAAAGGGGCCCAGAAAACATGATGCTACTAGAGAGTGTCACCAAGAAAAGTGACCTAGTTTGGAGGATCAGGGAAGGCATTTAAAATAAATCAGACTTTAGCTGCTATCTAAAGCAAAAGAAGGAGGTAATTAATCAAACCTTATTTTATTAAAATAAACCTTTTCAAAGCAGGAACTAGTGTGTGCAAATGTTCCATGTTGGAGGAAAACCGCATGTTGCAGAAACTGAAGGAAGGCCAGTGTGGGAGAGAAAAAGAGAGTGACTAGAAGATACTGGAGAAGCTGAGAGGATCATACTGGGTAGAGCCTTCCCAGTCACTTTCAGGATCTTGTACTTCTTCATCTAAAGTCCAATGAAAAGGTGTGGGAAATATTAAGTGTTAGAGCCCCGGAAGTCAAACCTAGACATACATGTGCCTGGATGTAAAAAACAGCAACAACAACAACAACAAAAACAACTTTTAAAGACATAAACTGGAGTGGATATAGGAAGGAAAGTCAGATTGAGAGAAGGCTATTTGGGATGCGGCTGGAGGGAAAAGCAGAGGTCAGAATATGCAAGCCATGCTGATATAATAGTTATGTGACAAATAATAGTGATCAATGGAGACATTAGAAGGACTGTTTTGGGGAAGTTGTGAAACCAGAAGTCATTATTAGAGTGGGTTGAATGGTGAAAGTGATGGAAAGAGAAGAAAACAATTGCAGAAGTAGAATATGAAAATTACAGAACACTTAGGAAGAATGTATATGAAAAAAAAAAAAAGCAATGCTCCAAAGTCTGACTCTTTTTCTCAGAACTTTAAGTAGTACAGTGTTTTCCTGTCTAATATGTGCCACATGCCTATTTTTGTACTTATGCATTTGAACCATTTTTTCTTAGAATTTTCTTAAGATACATTCAAGAAATCAAAGTATAGTAAGCATTGATCATTTTAAAAAATTACAATACCAATTTTCCAATTTTTTTTGGAAAACATATCCAAATTTAGATAATCAATAGCAATGTATTCAGATTAACCTTCTTCACACCCACACTAATACTTGGTATTATTGTTATGAATTTTGCTAATCTGAAAAGATGGAATATTGTTGCAATGTTCTTTTAAATTGCCTTTATTTGACTAGCACTATGGCTGGAGATTTTTTCCTATGTTTGTGTGCCATACTCACTCATTCCTTTTAATGACAATTGCTGCTGACTCATCTATTCTTATTATGACTTGAGGAGCTTTCATGCTCTAGGAAAGCCAGGTCTGACACATATTCACTTAATATTCCACGGTCACACAATCCAACCCCAGGTATCTACAGAATTCTAGGATCTGTTTTTCTCTCTTTTCCTTTTTTGAATGGTGCATAATTCTCTGTGGCAGATACCTAGAAATAAGTTGCTGTATAATTAGGCAGTGGCTTCAAATAGTAAACAGTGGATGACCAGTAAATGCTCGTATGCTATCTTTTTTCCTTGTATATTGTAATCTTTTGCTTTTCTATTTTTCTTGCTTTGTGTTGTTCCTGATCATCAGTTGAGTAGGAATCACTGCTGGTTGGTGTCTTTATAATATCCAAGAGCAACTGAATGACCTCATTTTTATATAGTGTAATAATATAACTGGAAATGGTACGTGCACTTTGAGTATGAATAAAGCCATCACCTAAGGACCCTCTGCTCATTGTATTTCCGGTAAATTATCTCCACAAGTTTCTAAATGGATCAAAATTCCCATAGATAATGTAAGTTCCAAAATAAATTTTAGATGCATTCATCAAAGACAATGGAAAAGGAAAATCAGTTGCTTTGTGTATCTTTAAATGTAGTTAGTGTATTGAATTTTAATTCAGTTCAATGAATTGCCCCTTATCCCTGTATTTATCCTTTGATTTCTGGCATTGTTCAATTGACACACTGCCTCCTAAGAAAAAAATACCAAATGATTTTGAAAATCTTATCAAACAACACCGAAATTATGTATTTCACTTTTTCAGACATTGAGAAAGTTTTCTTCTATTTATGCATTATGTCTCACTTAAGATCGCACTTTTATCCTAATGATGAGAATATTTCATTTTCAGGCCACACAACAATGGATATAATACATGAATAAAGTCATAGTAGAATTAACTTGAGTATTACTGTAGGTTTGACATCTTGCTAATATTGCCTAAGGAAAAAAAGACCAACATTACATATTTCTTAAATATATAAAATTCAGATCAAGTTGGCAGTGGTTTTACATTTACATTTACTTTTTGGCACTTGCACACTTTCGAATTAAATCTTTCATGAAATTCAAATGTATTAATTCAGTACAATAGAGTCATTTTGGTTGAACTGGAAAAGAAAGTACAGAAACTATCTCCCTAGGGACCTCTTGCTCTTCCATCATCTTTCTGCACTGGTCACTCCTGAAGACGCAGCTCAAAAACCCTAAAACAAAAACTAACTAAATAAAAACAAACCAGTATGAAAACTACTGCATTGAGGCAAAGATAATGTGATGGTGTTTGGACAGAGGTTGGATACAAAGTAAACACACTATATTACATAGGAAACAAAATATTTCCTACTTTCATACCCACATTCCATATAAATATTGCAAGAAATCCTGAAAGGCAAAAATTGAGAACAGAGTTACATCACACAAATGAGATTGCGCTCCTAGCACATAAAAATATTGTAAAATCATTAATTATGATAGAGCGTCCCTCCCTAACCTTAAATATCAGTTCAGATTCTTCAAGAGGCAGGCATCATCATGGAAGTCAACGTGTAAGAAATTTATTGGGAGAAATGCCTGTGAAAATTAGAGGGGAGAGGAGAAAGGAGGCAAGTGAGAGACACTTCAGACCACCATGGAAGCCTGACACTTGTGAAGGGAGAGGAGGAAGGAAGGAAGCTTAGGGGTTCTGACTGTACTTCAGCTTTGAGAGGGTCTCAGCACGAGCCCAGAGCAGAGTACTTGTTAATGGAATCCCACATTGGATATTCATTGCCTGAGCCCAGGGAAGTTCCATGTTGGCGTGAATGCTGTGACAGATAGAAAGGTGGGCCCCAGCTAGAGTCTGACTGTCTGTCTATCAGCCACATTCTTGCAGCAAATTAACTCAAAGGGAGATTTTCACAGTATACCTTCATGGAGTACTCGCCCTGGTAATTACATAATAAAAGCAGGATTGTTTAAAGCAGCAGTTCTGAAATACTTTGGTCCCAGGACCACTGTTCACTTAAACAGATTCTGAAAAACCTCAAAGAGCTTATATTGATGTGGACTACATCTATCAATATAGACAGTTAGAAATTAAAACAGAAAACTTTAAAATTTTGTATTAGTTTTAAAGTAACAAAAATGAATTCATTACATTAACATAAATAATGCATTTTCATGAACAGTGTGTTTCAAACCAAAAAAAAAAAAATCAGAATAACATTGTTTTACTTAAAAAATGATGTTTCTGTGTGCGATGTCAGAGGGATAGTGGATGGGGGGAGGGGAGTTGACACAGTGTGAGGGATATAAATGATAAACGTCTATTACTTTGTTTTGTGCACTTAAAACTAATAAAAAAAATGATGTTTCTAATGTCTCCTTTGATTTCACACACTGCATGCAATCTGTTGTGAAATACCATTACAGGTTTTGCAGTTGAAAATCAGGGCTCACACAGATACGTAAATTAGAAAAAGGAGAACTTCAGGGACCGCATGAAAGAGTCTTTAGGGGACCTCCATGCACATGTTGAGAAGCACTGATTAAAGCATTAAATACACCTCACACATTAAATACAATAATATGTTTAACTTTTTAAAAATTACCTTGCAGACATAGAATGTGTTTATTCTAAGAGGAAAACCTAACAAATAATTACCGCTATGAATTTTTCTTTAATTTTTCTAGCTAAAAACATTTTTCAATATGCAAACATCTCTGACATGTTATGTAAAAATTTTTTGACTTTAATTGCCTCTGTCTTCAGAAGTCCTACCTTTCTTTTCATTTTCCAAAGTGCCTACTGCAAGGCCTTCCATGTAATGGGATTTTGGTCATTTTAAATAAACACTGAATGTCTCTATCTCTTACATTATTTTTGGCATCAAAGCAACATTTTCAGGCTAGGTGGTTACATGTTGAAAGCTATATGTTATCTTTAAAATAGTATGTTTTTGTAGTTTTTTTCTTTCCTTTGAAAATAAAAGATAAGTAAGCATGAAGCATTTTAATAATATTGTGAATAGAAGGTTCTTTGATCACTGATACATCATCCCTTATTTTCTTTTCTCATAAGCCTTAAATGATAAGCAGTTACTTCTGATTTTATTGCTTAACTTTGTTGTAATTATCAATCATTAATAGTAACCTGATTTTCCTTTATGTTAATTATATGACTGCTTTATATACATGGCATTATAAAAATTATATTTTGTTTTTGAATTTTGATTTTATTAAATAATTTCCCACATAATTGTGCCTTGAATTAGTACCCCTTGAAGGTAATTTTGTCTTGAAAAAATCACCCGTTCCTCTATAAATTCTGTCATAGTTTATTGATATAATGAATATATATGAAAAGAATGATAATGTCCTATGCCAGAGCTGTCCAATAGAACTCTAACGTGAGTCACATATAATTTTAAATATCTTAAAAGCCCCATTTAATAAAGTAAACAGAGGAAATTTATTGTAATAACACATTGTATTTAACCCATTAGTTCCAAAATATTGTCATTTCAATATGTAATTATTAACGAAATATTAAATTATTTTTATTGTACTACGCATATATTTTATACTTATAACACATCTCAATTTGGTTGTGAAACTTTCATTGGGAATACTTGAGTTCATAAAATTTACAGTTGAAAAATGGATTCATATGCTGAAGTTGTTCCTCAGATATTTAAAAGTGTTCCAGTAATCAAACTGAATAATCTGTCTTAAAATTAAATAAAAATGTTTGCAAATATTCTATTTGGTAAAGGGTTAATATCCAAAATATGCAAGGTACTCTTATAACTGAATAGTAAAAATAAAGTTAAAAAAGCAGAAAATAGAAATAACAAAAGACAAATACTGTATGATATTACATATGTGGCATAAAAAAAGCTAAACTAATAGAAACAGAAAGTAGAATAGTGATTGCTAGAAGCTGGGGAAGTGGGGGGATGGACAGAAATTGGTCAGAGTGTACAAACTTCCAGTCATAAGACGAATAAGTTCTGGGGATCTAACGTACAGTATGGTAGATACTTGTATACTTAACACTACTGTACTATAAACAGGAAATTTGCTAAGATAGTAGATCTTAAATGTTCTCAACACACACACACATACACACACATACAATGGTAATTATGTGAGGTGATAGAGGTATAGACTAACCTTATTCTGGTAATCAATTCACAATGTAATAAATCATCTATATAGTACATCTTAAACTTATACAATGTTATACATCAATTACATCTCAATAAAGCTAGAAAAAATTTATATTCAAGTTTCTTCCCCTGTATATACTATAGTGTCTATAGTATATAGATACAGATATACATTATATAGATATAGATATATAGATATACAGTAGTGTGCTATAGAGTTACATGGTCCAATACAGTAGCCACTAGATACACATATTATCAAACACTTGAAATGTGGTTTCTCTGAACTGAGATGTACTGTAGGGATAAAATACACCGTGGGTTTAAATGAGTTAACATAAAAAAAAATCAATGTAAGATCTCTTTAATAACTTTTGATTGATTACGCATTGTATTGGTAATATATTATTTCACCTAGTTATTTTTATCTTTTTTAATGTAATTACTAAAAAAATCTACAGTTATCTGTGGCCCCCATTATATTTCTATTGGACAGTGCTGCTCTCAAATGTCAAAATACACTTTAAAATTCATCGAGTCCATCCTATTTGCAAAATATTAGACTGTACTTATATACATAGGGGCATTATATAATGTAACATTTAAATACTTTAAAGAGTATACATTGTTTAAAAAAGCACATTGATATTATTTTTAAACATTGGATGTAATAATATATTTGAGCAAAAATATTTCCTATTTTATCTGGGAAGAATTCTCTGTACACAATAGTCTTAAATACTTTCTGGAGGCCAGTGTAAACTTTGGTTTTTGTATCAATCACAGACATGTCTCCAAGTTAAGATTCCAGCCTTTATGTCAAATGTAACATATGTAATGTAAAATAAACCCAATAAATAAGAAGCAAGTACTTACCCTTTAGGATAATTAATGGAATTTCCCTTAGTCTGCTTCTGGATACTATGGGACATTTTGTGTTTTCAGTTGCTAATACAGAAAATGAGGACATGTGTATTATTCATATCTGTGAGTTAGCTTCAAATATCAGCAGTGTCAAAGAAATAAAACACATGTTCATGGAATCTGAGAGAGAAAGCAATTTAAAGTTGCTAATTGTGCCCATGTCTTCTTAAATCATCTCGTGATTATTTTTCCATACTTTTTATTATAAGAAGCCATGTTGCGAGAACACAGATTTTAGCTGTGATTGCATTTTTGAAAGGTAAAATCAAAACAATGTCTACATTAATTCAAGATATATTATGACTGTGACTCGTATCTTATTAGAATGTTACAACTAAGGGGTCTTAGCATTTATGCAGTAATGTAATACCAACGTAAATGATGAGAAAGTGAAAACCATCGTTTTTACACACATGTTAAGAATTAACTATGAGCTGGGTGTGCCCTTTGGGGACATAATATCCTGATTTCATGGAGATTGCAATTTATGGGAAAAACAAAAAGAAGTTGAGAAATACAATGCATTGTGCTCAGCACTCTTACAAGAGAAGACCAAATAGCTACCGAAGAACATAATAGACACTTATGAAGGGAGCTCACTCAAGCCCAGGAGGGAGGGGAAAGAACTGGTCAGTTTTCCTCCTGGAGAGAATCTCTTGAAAGGCAGAAGTTAGTTGACATATATGCTTGGACCAAGTCAACGACCATGAATCTGGCAGAGGTGTGCTTTGTGAGGAATGTATGTGTTTGAGCCCTACTGACCCTGGAGAAACCATTAGGGATCCCGGGAATGTGATTAGAGCTTGGGTGTGCTTGTTACAATAAGGGTTCTTTTCAGTGGTCACTTGAGGGCCAAATCATCTGACTTGGGTAGATAGCCATGATGCAGGTGCAGTGATTTGTACAATGGCCCCTTGGCCTTATGCTCATGTTTGTGTCTTCATTCTTGTCACTCACACTAAGAAGCAGAATCTGTCTTATTGTCGAGTGTGTTTCAGAATCTAAATCTGAACATGCTTTTTCCATGAAGCTTCTCGTGGTTAATCTAAATGATGGTGTGTTATCTTTTAACCCAAATTCCTGTCCTCTCACATATAGATTATGGGTAATAATTATAATTGAAAGAGAAGAATTATAGTCAAACACTATACTAGATGTTTTGCATCCTATTTTATTTAGTCCTCCCAATCGTCCTGTAAAATAGGGACCAACAGAACTCCTGTTTACAGAGGGGAAAACTTAGAAATAAAGTAACTGTCTCATGCTTATGAAGCTAAGTGGTAGAATTAGGACTCTGAAATATAGGTTTTTTACTAATATGTCTCTTTTGGCCCATATTTATATAACAGATAGATTGATGATAGATGACAGATAGATGGATGGATGGATGGATGGATGGATGGATGGATGGATGGATGGATAGATAGATAGATAGATAGATAGATAGATAGATAGATCTCCATAAATTTGCAAAGTGCTTGAGAAAAGAAAATATGTCTATTTCTTTAATTTTTCCCCAAACTTGTTTTGGATTCTCAAGATATATACTGACTAAATTTCAAGGGCAGCCAAATAAAATCAGATCTAGAGCACTAAAAACAAAATAGAAATCCGCTTTTACCTTGAAGATAATAGTAACTATAAATAACACAAAATGCTCTAGTGAAAAAGACTAAATAAATCTACTCTCAGTTTCAGAAACCGAACTGAAGATATGTAATTGCACTTCCTGGAGGACAACCAAAATAAATAAGTAAACAAACAAATAAACATTACTAAAGCCATACACGTTTACCTGGAAAGAAAAATATCCTGCACTAAACCTTAAAAATCACAGGTAAAAACCCAGGACTTAAATCTCGCCCCCAACCTCCTGCCCACGCCCACCATTTATTTTAAGTCTGCTGGTGACCAATAGCAGTACTTTAGGACTATTTATCAGATTTCTAGTATGCATTCGATGAATAGATTCTTCATGGTCTTAATTAAGATCATTGATGAAATGCGAAATAAGGTTGTGAATAAATGGTGAAACGTACCCGTCGCTTGTTGGTTACTGGGGAAAGGAAAAATCTGCAAGTACCTTTAAATGGATCACATAGATTGTTGCTCCATAGGCTCAGGAAAGGAAACCAGGATGTTGACACTCTTGTCATTGAGACACAGAATAGATACAAATGACTTCCCAATGCCTATGGCATTTAACCCATTTACTAACTAATAATACAATTTTAGTAACATAGAAAGTATTTGAAGACAAAATCAATGTTGATAAGTGTTACTACTGACAGCTCAAGAAAAATGTGCTGTTAGTGATTTTGGCATAGCTGCTACTCATTCATAATGACTGATACATTTCCATTTTGAAATCTCTCGACATTATGCTAGAAACTGTGTTCAAGTACAACAGGAACTCTGCCTAGTAATTTCTGATAGCTATTGCAGAAAATGACTCAGTAATGCCTCCTGACCTGCAGAGTCGCGTTAGTTTGCTTTTCAACCTCCTTCTCTTATAAGGTCAAAAGGTATGTGATTTATGATACTTGTATCTTCCCCTCTGAGTTCTTAAATGTGAAGCCTTGAACTGTCTCCTTCTGTAGGAAGCCATGCTAAGCCAATCAAAACATTTGTCGGGAATGGATAGTCCAGTCTGACTGTGTATACACAATTTGACTGTTTATACTGAATTAACTACTCATGTTTTCCAATGTGGACACAAAAACAGAAACTAAATCCTTATCAAAACTCACGGTACCGGAAATGTAGTTTTAGAGAGAAAAGCGACCTTGGTTGTAACTAGTGTGACATAGTCACCCTGCAGATCAGCAAAGCAATACCTAGTGATATTAAATAATTTCAAAGTTCAATCATAAGATAATGACAGAGAAAGTACTAGAACATTGTCTCCCACTTTCCAGCACAGAGTTCCTTTTATTAATCATGTACTATCATTTAGACCACAGCTGTGGTAAAAGCACCACTATGTGGTCACGGGTCACTGAAGGCTCAGCCTGTCTATTATTACCCTCTGGGTCTCTAAGGCTTTTGCCTCTTTGCACTGATCTGTGACACTGGGATTCTGGGCTACATGATCTGTTCAATACTTGCCACAGTGTCAAATGCTGTTTTTTGGTCATTTGTGTAGTAATAATCAGTGTTCCGAATGTAAATGAAAGACTAACTAGGCAGTTCACTGTATTCAAGGCCTTGGGATTCTAGAAAAAAAGCTTCTTTTAGACCTGACACCATAGTTATCACCACTGGCTCTAGCCTCTTTGTCACCGAAGGGCTTGGGAGCCATGCTTAGAATTCAGCTTTGAACCTGGGAAAATACGTGAGGCACCAGAAATCCAGTGAGGCCGCAGAGAAGTTATGTGGCCTGTAACTATTGTTTCCCTTTTTGCGCCTCATTATTTTCTCTTAGAAAACAAGAATGACTGCCCACTCCCACCCTAGCCCTTTGCCCTGAGAATACTTTTGCGGAGCTCATGGCCCTCTTCTGTTTGTTTTTCTGAGACTCACTCCTACCCCAACACATCTCTGCTTGGAAATGCAGTGCAGAGTAATCTCTGTGTGGACACACATGAGCGACTACATCAGCGAAGGCAGCTGAAGTCAATCCAAGTAGTGGTAACAGTAACAGTAATGACAATAGTAAAAGCCGAAAGCGACACAATAATCACCAATGGTTTGACGGTCAGAAAATCTGCATATTAAATGATCATATTCCTTTTAAAGACCTAAGAGTTGACAAAAGGCAAAGTGACATGGTAATCCAGGGCATCGGTTAAGATTAGTTCCAGGTATATGTAAGAATAAGCTCAAGTTAGCAGTGGCCTAAACATATAAAACTTTATATTTCATAAAACACAGCAGAGATGAGTAATCCAGGGCTTATATGTTTTTCACAAAGTTGTAAGAAACCCAGCTCATTACAAACTTTAGTTTCACCAGTTCTGCCATGGTCATTTTCTGCAAAATACAAAATAGCGGCTGGAGCTCCAGCCACTCTATTTGCATTCCAGCTGGGAGGAAGAGTGAAGAACAGAGAATTTCACAGAATATTTCTAGTTTTCTGGAAATTAATCTTGTGTTCAAAAAAATCTCTTTAAAAGCTATTAGGACTCCAAGCTGTCATACATTTGACTTACATTTGGGAATTTTAATGGGATAAAAGTAGCATAATGTGCCCAGCCATTAAAACTTTTCTAGTGATAGACATGAACAGGAAGCATCACAAGGCCAGAATATAGCGATTTCAGCAATAAGAGACATACACTCTTCTCTGAGGAGAAAACTGTGTATAGTAAAATCATAGATCTGCTAGCTTGAATGCTGCCCACTCTATCACTGCACTGAAGAAGTATGCCCTTGAATCATGCAGACAAGGATTGATTCAATTTCAGTGAGTAATTACAGCAATGTGAAATCAGTGAGTTATTACACCGTGTAAGTTTTCTTTTCATGAATTCTCCTTTTCCAATCTCGGTTGTGTACCCATGACTGAGACTCAAAGCTCCATCTCTAACGTAAAACGTCCTTCCTCACATATCCATGTTGTCTCTCTCACATCTAGAAGGTTTTCAAACTGAAATACTGCATTACTACAGACGTCAATCACCCCCACATAGAACAAAGTAACAATGATGGATACAGAGGTCAGGAGGCATGAAAAACGAGCAACAGCTTAATTTTGACTTAATAGGAAACAAAAACCCATTCTCACTTTTTCTGGAGCATAAGTTCCAAGAATATTGCTGTATGGTCTTCTGTACCATGTACTCACTAAAGTGCCGACCTTAGGAAACATTTCCAAGCACTGATTTCCAGCCTGGATGCTCAGAATTGCCTATGGTACTATGGAAAACCAATTCTTAGATACCAAAATGGATTAACTAATTAACCAATGGGTAGTAGGGAGTTAGAGGACCTGGGATTCTATTTTTCACCTCAAGTTATTGGGGAGAAAATAAAAAAGAGATTTAAATCATAGAACAAAAGAATGATCCATAGTAAATATCTATAGTGAGTTTACAATTCAGAATACAGCTAAATATGAATAGTAATCTTAAAGATTTGACAGGATTAGCCCAGTGTTGCAATACTGAGCAGAGCCATTGGAATGATAGGCCCAGGGGCATTTTTTGTGAGCATTTCATCAAATATCCCCTCCAATTCATTTTGTCATAGTGCTGGTGTATCCTGCCCTTACCAACTGCTTCTGTATATCTGTCAACCAACATATTTCTCCAGTTCATCCTGGATGGTTAATCAAATATTTTATGGTGTATAATATGATACAGTATATTAGTGCATTTATATTTGAGTCTGTGATTGCTTTAATAAATCAGATAGATAGATAGATAGATAGATAGATAGATAGATAGATAGATAGATAGATAGATAGATAGATAGATACGTTATGTTGGTAGTTTGTACATGAAGAAAACTATACATCATAATCAAATTTCTTTAAATCAGGAATTATATATTTATTAAAAAAAAATCTTAAAGCAGCCAGAGGTGGGGAAAAAGACCCATTACATACAAAGGCATAGAGACGAGGATGAGACCCAGTTTCGTATTTCTCATCCAAAACTGTGAGCTACAAGACAGTGGAGCAACATAGTGAAAGCATGGAAAGGTTAAATAAATACTACCAAACAACATTTTTTAAAAAACTGTCAGTCTAAGGATTCTTTTTGCCTAGGGGGAAAGAAATAGACTTTTTTCAGACATACTAAAGCTGAAAGAATTCATCACCAGCATGCCTGCAGAATAGAAAAAAAAATATATAAAAGGAAATCCATCAAGCAGGAGTTATTTTCTTATTACTAAAATCTACTTAAGAGATATAAGAGATAGTCAAGTGTTTAAAGTAAAAATGATTAAAATGTATTGGGTACTTTATAATATATGTTGAACTAAATTGGATAACAAGAGTACAAAGGCTGGGAGGGGGAAATCAAAGTATACTGATGTGGAGCTCTTATCCCATCTATGAAGTGGCATAATGTGACTTGGAGGTAAACTGTAATGTAATTGTATCCTATAAACACGACAGCAACTACTGAGATAGTACAACAAAGAGTCATAACGAAAGCAATACAATGGGATTTTAAAATAAACTCAATGAAGGAAGAGACAAAAAGTGAACAAAGAACAAATACAAAAAATAGAAAGTACAATTCCATTATATGTTATTCTACAAAAAAAGTCTATTTTAAATATAAAGGCACACATAGGTTTATTTTAATAACTAAAATCTCTAGCTAACCCCAGTGCCCATCAATAGATGGCTGCAGGAGAAAAATAAGATACATCCATACAACAGAATATTTTCCCCCAGTAAAATAATAAATAGTTAATGCATGCAGCAACATGGATGAAGTTTAATACTGTTTGGCCAAGAACCCTCGCAAAACTGAGTGCATGCTAAATGATGCTATTTATAGAAAATTCAGGAAAGGGTCAATTCATCTATAGTGGCTGAAATTATGTGAGTGGCTTTCTGGGGATGGTAAGTAGATGATAGAGAGGAAATCTTTTGGGGTGATGGATATGTTTATTATTTGATTGTGACAATGGCTTCCTGGGTGTAAATTAAAACGTATTGAATGGTATACTTAAAATGTGTGTAGTTAACTATACATAATAAGCTCTTTTTACCTCGAGATAGCTGCTTTTTAAAAGCTATGAAACAGAAGAGGGAGTGGAGATAAGCCCAAATGTGTAGACTGTGGGGAGATTGTGAACGAGCCTTGAGTACTATGGAGTCTTAACTTTGTTCTTTGTGCCACGTGTTTCAAACTGGGGATACCACAGTCCATGGCTGTAGGCTCCCCATTCTTGTTTCAAATGGGTCAGCACTGCTTTGCCATGTAGTAATAAGATTGTTTTCAATAGGAAATCCTGCAGTGAAAAAAGCAGTTTTGAAAACTATTGCTTCGATAATACAGGGGAGCGAGCCTGCATTGCATGGATGTGAGAACAGGGCTAGTCTGTTCATTTCTCCATTCCTCTTTCTTCTACTTGTTCCAGAATCCTTCACTAAAACAGCCAGAAAAAATGAATCCCATGTTTTCTGAGCCCCTAATAATAAACTCTCTTTATTACTCTTTTAAAGAACATTGATTCTTTAACTTATATATTTAATTTTTATTTCTAAGATTTGTGAGCGCTCACTTATTCCTCTTTTCTTTTTTTCTTTCCTCTTACTTAACTTGGTGTCTACCAAAGCATCTATGCTAGTCTTGCCCAAAAGAGATGCTTTAATAAATTGAAGAAAGATGAATTATTCTTCACCATAGAAAAGGGAATACATCATAAATTCATTCTGACACAAACTACTATAAATTGTCCTTTGTTTAAGGATACACATGCTTTACAATGAGGTGGAGATATGTAGAGTGAGGGGTAGATGAAATATCTCTGAAAGGGTAAAGTATAAAATTGACATTTACTTATCAGGTTTGTCACATGTTGACCCTATTTTAAATAGTTTCCATTTCATAGAATATAGAGCAGAGAGACCATTTTATTTTTACACTGCAACTATATCCACATTAATATTAACAAATTTAACCCTCACAGTAGTCTTTTAATCTATCCTTTATTAGACTTCCTTCAGACATAACTAATTTGAAACTTTAAGCAATTAAATGTATTTTCCAAAGATCACAATGCCAGAAAAATAAACCAGGTTAGAATATGAACCTTCATGTACATAATTTCTTCTATCTTCTAGATCAATGTTTACAAAACTTGGTTTCCTGGGTCATCACTAACTAGATAATTACATCCCAGGGATGCAATTAAAAAACACAGCCAACTTACAGCAGTCAAGGTGGTAGGATCCAGATTAATTACCAATTTATTCTTTATCAAGACATAAAGTATTTGAACTGCATTTATTCATAAACTACTCAGGCAGCGTTCCTTGGTCAGTAGTTTTATTTCTTACATAGGACTCGCTGCCTTTTATATACAGTTCATTTTCATATTTTGAAATTGGATGTTTTACATCATACTGTTCGTTTTTAAGTTTTACATGGCCAAAAGTACCTAATCTGGGGTTCTGTCATTATGATGTATAGACCTAGTTTGTTGGCTTAATTGGAAATTTATGTATGTCTTATCAGTATCTCATTATAATTAGTAGGGTCATCTGGAGGTTTTCTGTACAAGGAGATGAAGGATGCTGGCTGCATCGTTAGTGCTTTTCTTGAGGTCACTTGGCTAATCCATCATGTTGGAATAGACAATTAACCATCATCCCCCAGTGTGGTTACTGACAGGAATACCACCTCCTCCACTAACCCCTCCCCCAATGGCAGAAGTCTTTGCACCCTCACCAGGATTTGTCTGCTCTAGGAAGCATTTATAAATAATCTGTTAAATGAATTTCAATGCTAATATTATCGGATCCCAGCCAGTAGACATTTTATGTATTTTACATAATAAATTTCATCTGAAGTAATGCTTAATACCAAACAGAGATACCATAATGAAAAATTTAGTTAGAAGAAGAAAATCTTTGGCAGGAAGGACTTTTTACCTGAAATCACACCACAATAACAATTACCTACTGCAAGTAAATGTAATCAAAATAATGATCATTATTTATGGGGAAAAAGCAAAACAGAAAAATTGCATTCCAATTATTGCTCATTTTTTTTTTTTATTTGGAATAAATTGCTATGTCAGAAAATTCATTGACTAGGTTTCACTTTGTTTTGTCTTAACTGATAAAAGTTGTGATTAGTTTTATAAGACCATGAAATTGTATTGTTGCCAAATGGCATGCTTATGAAAACTCTCCAGAAGTCTCTTTTCTAATAATACTTATAATCTCCATGTCCTCAGTACCTATTGTGTGACAGGCACTGTGCATAGACTATCAAACTAATTTTTCAGACAACCCCATGAAAAAGGTGTTACCAACCGCACAGGTGGACAAGCAAACTGAAGATGAGAAGTTGAGTAAGTTGATAGACATCATTCAGTTAGTGAGGACCAAAGCCAATATTTCAAGGCAGACATGTTTCAGTCCAAAGCTCATGTATTCTCCTATTATATTTTGCTGCCTCTGTCTGGTGAATTTAATCCAAAGAGAGACAGAAAGGGGATCTAAAGGAGGACTTTAGCTTTTGGAGATACTGAGAAGATACAGTAAAACACATTTTCTTTAAATGTTTAATTAAAAATATATGAATACATCTTCTGTGTGTATGTGTGTTTATGTATATATGTGCATACATATATGAATTATTAAATGTTGGATTTTTACATGCTGATAAATACTTTGAATCAAGCATTAAATACTTACAGCTGAATCTAGGTGTTTACTTGACTATTCAATGTTCTGCTTGGACAACTAGATATCTCACAGTGCCATAGGAGGGCTTAATGTTTCAGTAGTCTAAAAGAAACTGATTTTTTCGAAACAATGTTGCAGAATTTTAGTATACTTTATGATTATAGATCTGTCTGATATTCAGGAGGCTTTTTCAGTTTTCTCACTTTCTTCTTTGGTGTAACAAGATTTCACAGAAGGCATATGCTTACAAAGTGTTGATTAGATCAAGGTGGGTGACATGGGTAACACCTTGGAGATAGTTTCATATTAGAAATCAAAATGAGTTCAAACTTTTGGAAGAGTAAACATAAACAAACAGGATAAAATGGTGTTTGCTGACAAAGACGTAAAAACAGACACACACACACACAAAATAAATTGAAAATTGTATATGATTAGTTACTGGTGCTTTTATAGCAAAGAAAAAAAAGCAAAACAAAAAAAAAAAACCTCAAGGTGCTTCTGATGTAATGTGGCTGCTTTGACTGCCTATGCAGCCTTTTTGCATAGTAACAAGGGCATTTGGGATGGAGATGGGGTGGAGGAAGCGTCATTGCAGTCTCAGTGACTTTGTCAGCGCTCACCTCTCCCCAGCCCCTGGTGATGAGAGTTCTGGCACAACACAGAGCTCCTCATTATGCAAAATTCCACTGGAACACAGTTCAGCAGAATATCATAACTTCCGTCTATGTTAGCAAATGGAATTTGAAATAATTCTTCCCTGGTTCTAACCTTAGTGGCTGAAATAAAAGGAGAGAAGTAGAAAGCTTTCTTCTGCCATCATATGAAAGTCTGGCAATTAAGTTTGTGAATGCATACTAGAAAAAGTGCTACGCACCTCATTGTTGAGAATCACTACAGTCACCTTTGAAGTACTCCCGTTGGGAAGATATGCACCGATGACAGCGTCTAGTCCACCCTTCAGGCAATTTTGGAACTTTTTCTGGAATGGCCATCAGAACTGTCATTGTATTACCCTTGATGTCCTGAATGTCATCAAAATGTCTTCCTTTCAATATTTCCTTTATCTTCGGGTAAAGAAAGAAGTCATTGGGGGCCAGATCAGGTGAGTAGGGAGGGTGTTCCAATACAGTTATTTGTTTACTGGCTAAAAATTCCCTCACAGACAGTGCCCTGTGAGCTGGTGCATTGTCGTGATGCAAGAGCCATGAATTGTTGGCGAAAAGTTCAGGTCGTCTAACTTTTTTCACATAGCCTTTTTGGCACTTCCAAATAGTCAACTTGGTTAACTGTGTGTCCAGTTGGGACGAATTCATAATGAATAATTCCTCTGAATCAAAAAAGGTTAGCAACATCGTCGCAATAAGTTCACGAACTTAATTAGCAGGCCTCCTGTGGGGACAGAGCCAGAAGTGCAGTTTCCAGGCTCTTGGTCTCACCTGGAAAGGTGCTCACTCGGGTAGTAAATGGCCATCAACTGTGATTGGATGGCCATCAGCTGTGGCTAGTTGGCCGTCAGCTGTAACCAGTGAGCCATTGGCCACTAATATAACTTCCGTGGCTACACTAACAGGAAAATGGGGGCTTGCAAGAAGATGGTGGCTGAGCTAGCAAGCGGCAAAGTGTGGATTTCAAATTGCAGAGAAGCAGACAGCAAGTAGCGGACCCTGTGGCTCCTACTTCCTGTGTCTCCAACCCAGCCACCAGTGAGACTATAGTGGTATGACTCCCCCACCTATGGCTTCATTGGCGTTCCTTTTTGGCCTCACCACGTCCTGTGTTCTTATGTGGGGAGCGGGACCAGAGACTCTGCATGCCGCCCTGCGTGATACCTCGTATAAACGACAGTAATATTATCAATAATGCTAATAGGAGCTAAATATTTACTGAATGTTTACTATGTCCTGCTGTAGTTTATGTGCCACAATAGTACTTTATGATATCTGCGCCATTTTACCAAAGAGGACACTGAGGTTTAAAGAGATTCAGTAATCTACTAATGTCACAATCTGCTAAGTGTTGTAGTCAGGATTCAACACAGGTGTGTTTGGGCTACAGAGCCTACACTTTCATCCTCTCCTCCTGCCAACCAGCTTCTCTGGAAGCTTCTCAAACACTTTCTTTCTGTTGGCAGAGGGATTGAGTTATCTGGCTTCTTTAAAACATCTTTTTGATATTGAGAAAGACCTTGGGGCTTTCTAATGTTCCCAAGTGACTCCCTAGTGCCTTACATCTGCCAACCTGGTTCTTCCTCCAGGTACACTCTGCCTCCAGTAGTAAGTTCCTCTGATTGGAACACCCACCTAAAATTGGAGGAGTGCTTTGCATCCCCTCCCCCGCCCCCTGACTGAGCATTTTTACCATCCCCACAGGATTGAGGAGAGAAGCTGTCCCTTTGGCCCTTGGTTTTCCCTCCTTCTTACTTGTTCTCCTCCATCCCGACACAGCCTCACCTGATCATAAAAATGCAGCAGTATATTCCATCCTTCTTCCTGAAATGATTTATATTCACTTAGAAAAAGGTATAGGCTTAAATAATCAAAGAACCCAAGAATTACATAGAAAAACAAATTCTCCTTAAAGTTTTGAATAAAAAATAAATAAATATAAAATCTAGAGGAAAAAGGACAGAGAGGAAATAAATGATCGCTTCAGGCACACGGATGGTGATGGCTACCTGATTTTACTTGCATTGAGGATATGCAAGACATCACAAAGTAAACTCCATCAATTTAAGTGCTTACCATGTGCCAGCCATTTGGCTGGATGCCAGGCAGAAAAACCCAACCCCTGTCCTCACAGAATCTAGGAGGATCCAACATCAATGAGGAGTAATTAGAGTAAAGAGTAATAAACACTGTACTGATGGCCAGCTGGGGATAAGAATGGTGTCTAATCCCAGGATTTTACAAAGAATTCCTTTGATCAATGATGTTGGAGTAAAATGTTTTGATGAACAACTTCAATAACCACTATGCCAACCCATCTAGGAGGCTGATCTTTCAGTTGTTTGACTTCCTCGTGACTGAGGATAAAAATATAAAGCTTGAAAAATTATTGGTTGTGAAATGCAGAAGTTACAAGAAGTAATCAAGAGTTCTATCTGAATAAAACTAAAGAAAATCTCAGACGATCTCCAAGGCTGTTTATCCTTTCATTAGTAAAAACGTTTCTGAGAAACCGGAAAAGTTTCTCTCCTCCATATTCTGTATGACACTTATAGCCCTACCCCTGATCTCCTCATTGCTGGAAACTTCTTTCCCCCTATGGATAAGCCTATGGCTTCCAAACTTATATTAGCAGCTCAGGCATTTTTGTCAGAGCCGCAGGTCCCAATTGCCTCGCCCACATCTCTACTACGTGTAGCTCACAAACTGAGAATGTTCAAAACTGAATTCATCTTTCCTCTGTCCTCATGTCTATTTGACTCATCCCTCACTTCACTCCCGACCAGCCATCAAAGACAGCTATTATTTCTTTTAAACAGCTATTGATTCTCTCTACTTCACCCCTTCTCCACAGCCAACACCTTTGTCTAAATCACCAGTCCTATCTATGGCATTTCTATTATTGCTGAGGTTTGGTCTTCTGCAGGTTCAGTTACGTACAGTCAACTGCAGTCTGAAATTTTAAATGGGAAATTCCGGAAATAAACAGTTCATCAGATTTAGATTGCACACCGTTCTGAGTAGCATGATAAAATCTCAAGCGGTCCCACTCCATCCCAGCTGGGACGTCATCATCCCTCTGCCTGGTGTCTCTATGCTTTAGATGTCCCCTGCCCACTAATCACTTATTAGCTTATCATTTTTCTGATCTACTGTCTTGGTATCGCAGAGCTTGTGTTCAAGTCACCCTGATTTTACTTAATAACGGCCCCAAAGCGCAAAAGGAGTGATGCTGGCAATTCAGAGATGCCAAAGAGAAGTCCTGAAGTCTTTTCCTTTAAGGGGAAAGCTGAGGACAGTATAATAAGATATTTTGAGAGAAAGACCACATTCACATAACTTAGATTACAATATAGTGTTAGAATTGTTCTATTATTATTATTATTATTTATTGTTGTTTATCTCTTACTGTGCTTAATTTATAAATTCAACTTTAGCATAGGTGTGTATGTATAGGAAAAAACATAGTATATATTATGTTTAGTGCTACCCCAGGTAGCACTAAACAGGGAGCTAATAGGTTTTATTTTTCCCATAACTAAGAGAAAGTTATCTGAAAAGTCAAACTTGATCAAGTAAAATTTTCTGCTTAAGTGACTTTAATGACATTTCATTGCTGTTAGGTTAAAGTGAATACGTGTAATGGACCACAAGATTTGTGTGATCTGATGCATTTTTACATCTTTGACTTTATCTATTGTCACTGTCCCTTCTGCTTTGTCATTGCGCTGGCTTCATTGATCTTCTTTCAATTCTTTGAAGATATAATTTTGTATTTTCTCTTTTTATGCTTCTTCTGTAAGACTTTTTTTCTACGTATCTACTCCTTTCACTTATGAATTTCTCTTCAGTCCTCGGGTTTCAATATCGATAATACTTCCCCCAAGAAGGTCTTCATTGATACCCATAGCTCATACCACCATTGTATTTCTATCCATTCATTTAAAAATATGTATCAACTATCATCTATATTATAGGTGCTATTGATTTTTTAAATGGCTGTCATAAGGACAGCAAATAAGTGAGGACACGTCTCAGACACTAGAGAACACCATACCCACAGATATGCCAAAGACGTATTTGTAGGATGGATGTTTAGATTACCACAAAGTTAGCCAGGCTGAGAAGGGAAATGAGTGCATTTCAGGCAGAGATAACAGTGTGTGAGTAAATCACAACAGATACATCATTAAAGATGAAGAACTGTGTGGTCCAATATGATAGCAGGATGGGGCTCTTGGTAGACGAAGAAGTGCATAAGGCAAACATACCCATGCTTACCAAATGCCTCTGTTGACAAAGAAAGAGATTGGGAGCAAAAGCTACCTAGGTCTCTGAAAATAATGGTGCTTTTGTTTATCTTTTTCTGTAAAATTTTGGGAGGTGTTTACTTCGAGGAAAATATCAAGCAGAAAGCTATAAATTGAACACAACAAGATCATTTAATTCGTGGACAAATGCATGATTGTGGCAAAAAGGATGGAAACTAGAGCCCAGATAGAAGGACTCTTTGACCCAAAACCAAAGGAGGACAATCTTTCTTTGTGAAACTAGAGGAAAATTAATAATGTTATTTATATTGGTTGCTTGTAAATAAGGAAACAAAAATGTTCTTTTTGAGAAAAGGTAACATCTCTGTGAAGAAAATATTATTGTCTGCTGAAAGTAAGGAGGGAAAACCTAAGGGAATGATAAAGGTTTGGAGTAGGCAAGGAAGGAAACAGAATGGGCAACTAACAAAAAGCACAAGGAAAGCAACAGTGGTGTAGTAGCAGTGAATATTGGATTGAGGCTGGGAACCATAAATTAAAGTGTTAGAGAGGACTTCAGAAATAGACGATTGTGAACAATTCTTGAATTTCTCTCCCATTATCAGTTTTGTTATTGGCAGGTTTTTTATAATCTTCTGTAATCTATTTTGGTCATCTTTGTAAATGGAAGCTATAGAAATGCTTTCATAGAGGTGTGAGCTAACTTAAAATGAACACATGCATGATTGAAAAGGAGAGTTTATGTGAAAAGTATAATGTAGATACCATCTATTTTCCTTTCTAAAAAGCAGCAGAAAGTACGAATATACAGTAATGCATCTGTGGTCAGAACTCTATTTTTACTCCATTAAACATGAGACATATTTTTCTTTCAGCACATTTTAATTTTCAACCTTAGTATTTTCTGAAAGCTGGGTATGTGTTTTAAAGAAAATGAAGTTTGTCTTCTTCGTGGTTGGAAGATTTGCATGTACTATATGATTGACACAGAAAGAAATGTTATGTTGAACAATTTTATGGCAGACATGCCCCGGGCAATTCAGATGAATTAAAAACAATGCAAGCAAACAAAATTCCTTATTAAAACTTTGTTAAATGGAAGTATAATTCATTAAGGATTATATCACTATAAAAATCCATCATGCCAATGGGGACTTCTATGGTCTATAATAAATTTTATATGACTTTTATGTTCTGAAATAGTGTAAAGTTAAACTTATTTGTGCCCTCAAATGTTGGATATCTTTTGGAGCATCAAAATAACTAGCTGAAGTCTGTAACCACGTTGAACTCCTCAGGCATTTTAACATTTCAAAAACAAATAAAATATAATCACATATAAAGTTTTTTAAAACCTTTTTCTGATAATAAAACGAATGTATTTGCATTAGAAAAATTGGAAAATAAATGCAAGCTCTTGATTTCAATTGTACTTTCTCCTGTATCTTACTATGGATGTACTTCCACAGTTGACATTATACATAATGTAACAACGTGAATTTTGCATTTATACAAACTCAAATGTGAAATAACTGAATATTTCTTTTTTTCTTTTTAACAGAATTTCACTTCTAACTCTAGCCTGATGACAGAAAATTTGATGTAGTTATTTAGTCTCATACTTGGTCCCTTCTGGGTAAGCCAAATTAGTTTCTTTCTTGGTAGGATAGCATCTAACTTCGCTTCACCCTCCAAACTATCTAGACATTGATAGGAATGACTGAATGTGTCCATGACCGCCAATGAAAATTGATAAGACATAACTCATTTGGTCTCAGGGCTTGTTTCACCAGAACAGAGACCCTTTTAAGTTTACAGTATCTTAGAATCATGTCTATTGCATTGTAAAGTGAATGGGATGAACAACTCATGGCTTCTTAATCCCTGTTGAAGGCACTTCCCATGAGATGGCCCCAGATACATACAAAGCCATACTCTAGTAAACCCAGTCTATTGTATTCTGCCTTGTTGTGGTAATATGGAGATGCTGCTGGTAATTCATGCCCTCTTTAAACTCCAGATGGAACATGCTCCCTACAGACACATCCTCAGGTATGCTGCCCCCTGGAGTTCTAGACTGAATAGACACCTACCCTTTATTTTCCATTTCATTGGGAGTAGATGCCTTCCTTGTGAAATCGTTCTGATGATTCCAGCCACGTATATTCTTTACATATTCTCATGGATTTACTTCCTTCCACGCCAAAGCTCCTTCTCCCCAGCTCTGAAAAACTTGGCCAAGTTAGAAATGAGGAGGAACTCGAGTTTTTTCAACTTATTTTTACTATTGATTGCATACAGTTCACATTTGGTTTCCTCTAGGTTTTGTGTTTCACAGTACTCGTGATAGCAATTGAAAAATCTCAGTTCTCAAAAACTGTGACCCTGTTATGACTGTCAGGATTATTTTATGTTACCTTTTGAGGCATTAAATGCTTTAATCCCATGAAAGAATGAGCCTCCGGTGTTGAAGTCAGGACTCCAGAAGGAAAAAAAAAATAAGTAGATGTCTGAGCTCTAAGAGAGAAATGTTTAACCAGTGAGCCTGAGAATCACAATTCCCTCCAAACATCCAAACCTCACAGGCCAGAAGAAGCAATCTCCTTCACCCTCAGTGAGCAAGTATCCTGGCTTCTCCCAAAGGCATGACCACATGGGAGACTTTTGTTCTACTCAGATTCTGCATTTCTACCCCTTAGTGTTTCCAGCTTGGAAACCAGGGGAAGGTCTTTTCAGAACCAGAGCTCTGAAACAGCTCATATGTTGAAGGCATTCCAGGACCTTTCCAATACTTATTGTTAGTAATCCTGTGAACATACTGAGAATGGCTTGTGAGGGTGTTGCAGCAAGAGACAAAGAATTTAGGCTTGATAGAAGAAATTTCATAAATGTGTGCACACGCAAACGTGATTCACAATGTAAAGTTCTGGCATAGGGAGCTAAACCGGCCTCGATCTTTTGTTGGAAGTCTCTCTAAAATGACCTACAGTGAATGAGGAGAGAGATCTAAACATTCTTGGCAAATTGTAGGATGTGAAAGAAGTCTCAGAAATATGAGAATATTAGATTTCTTAAGCAAGATCCAAAAATGCACCATGTAAACATGTTCTCTGTGCGGGTTCAGGCTATATCCCTTCAGAAATCCACTGTCAAGTGGTGTACTAATGGAGAGAGTGGTAACTGACCTTCGTAAGCTAGAGTTGCCCATAGTAGATGCTAAAAAACACACAAGCAAACAACGCCCTAGAGTCCCTAGCACATACCATCAGAAACAATGTGGATATAATTGCCATTACATGCATTAAGACCACAGGCAATCAGCGTCTTTATTCACAGGGGTCTGTGGCAGGAGCTAATTGATCATGATATCACTAGGTCAAGATGGAGAGCAAATAAGTTGGCACTCAACTTGCCTAACAACAAAAGCAACTGATAGTCATTGAGTAGAGGCTGATGTCAGTTTCTACAATGGATAATTGAAGCCCTCACTGAGTTCTCACAACTAAGTTAGCATATTGCCCCAGATCCCCAAATAAAAAAGCCATAAATTCAGAAAGTGACCTGAGGCTTAGCGTAAGGGCAGGGCAAGGTTTTAGTGGGTAAAAGAAAATGTACAGGTCATTTAATAACAGAAACAGTTGCTGAACTTCACCAGGGCTGAACCGCTGGAACCAGGGCGCACAGAATGTCATCCTGCTCCTCCATGTAGATGGGAGGGCTTAGTCGGTCAAGCAAAACACTGAGTATCGCCTTAAATTCAAATGGCTCTGCAGTTATTTTCTCAGTTTCCAGTTACATGATTGGGCTAGACACAGTTAACAACTCACAGTCTTCACATTTGTTCCCTGACCTATAGAGTGAGGTTGTAATCATAGCAGTAAGGGCCACGTGTACACCCTTGAAATTGAAAAATCGAAGCATGATATTAATTTAGAATAAACAACACACATTTAGAGGAAGTACATGAATCAGTGATTCTCTTAAAGACTGAAGGCAGTGATGCTTAGTATATCCCTGGGAAGCCTCCTATTTCACACCTGTAAAATCACGTTGGATGTTAGTGGATGATGATAAACTACTGTAAGCTTAGCCAGTTGGTGACTGTGGGGACAGAGTCCCAGAGAGCAGTTTCCAGGCTCTCGGCCTCACGTGGAAAGGTGCTGGCTCGGGTAGTAGATGGTCATCAGCTGTGACTAGTTGGCCATCAGCTGTAACCAGTGAGCCATTAGCCACTAATAAAACTGCCATGGCTAGGCTAGCAAGCGTGGATTGCAGAGAGGCACAGATTGCAGTTATCAAGTGGGTTGGTTGGTTGGCAGAGAAGCGGACAGGTGGATTGCAGGTCATGTGGCTTCTACTTCCTATATCTCCCACCCAGCCGCCAGCGAGAATAGAGTGGTATGACTCCCCTATCCATGGCTCCATTGGTGTTCCTTTTTGGCCTCACCATATCCTGTGTTCTTGTGCGGGGAGTGGGACCAGAGACCTTGCATTACAGTGACACCAATAATAGCTGCTCATCTGTGTTAGTGTGTTTAATGGATAAACAACATATGGGACTAGCTTTTGATCTGGTGAAAAATGTCCTTTTCGATCTCTGACAGAGGGAGAGAAAAAGAAAAGTTCACTTTCCAGAGCTGGAAAAGCAATATTGCCTTCACTATTTGGCCTTAGAGCTATGTAATCTCTTGCTATTAGATATAATATAGTCAGCTGAGACCTTGACTGTCTTGACATTCCACCACTATCAAGCTGTTCAACTATATTAATTGCAACATGCTGATTTGATGCAATGGTAAGCATGAATGTCAAGTACACGAGATGCTCTGGTAAGACCCATGCCTGCCAGCGAGCTGTAAACAAACCCCATGAATTAAGGCTCTGCCACCCAGTGAAGGTTCTTTTGGAACAAATGGTTTGGATACAGTGGGATATTCTGTCTAAGGTAAGTGAAAAGTCATTCTACTCTGTACCTCCCAACACAAGAAGGAATCCCAATATTTGGGAGATGGAATATGCTGTACTTGAGGTATTGTTCCAAACCATTGATCAGTGGATTAGAAGACTGCCCATGTTAAATGAGAGTTTTCTAATAAGTCTCAGTCGCAATACAAGCTCCTACTACACAGGTCTTATGATTCACCGTATGACCCTCTACCATCCAAAGACATTCAAGGTATCAGTAGTGAGTAGCCATGCTGTGTGGAATCTCTGGCAGGTCCAAACAGGGTGGCATATTGCAGACTTGCCTAGAGCTCTAGAATTAGTTTGTGCTTTCCATGGAATAAACTTTCCTTCTCCATTTGAAAAAATTATTAACTCATCTCACTCAACCTCTTCTGAGCTCACCTAGTGAATTTTTTTTCATTTCAGTAACTGTACATTTGTGGGGACAGAGCCCCAGAAAGTAGTTTACAGGCTCTCGGCCTCACGTGGAGGGGTGCTGGCTCGGGTAGTGGATGGCCGTCGGCTGTGGCCAGTTAGCCAATTGGCCGCTAGTGTAACAGCTGCGGCTACGGAGGAGAGCCAAGGATTGCCGAGGAGAGCCGCGGAGAGCCGAGGGGAGCCGAGGATTGCAGAGGAGAGAGGGACAGAGTCGAGGAGAGTAGAGAAGAGTCGTTGGTTGGTTGGCAGCAAAACGGACAGCAGGTCACACGTCTGGTGAACCCAGCCTCCAGTGAGACCGTGGTGGTATGGCTCCCCTACCTATGGCTCCGTGGGTGTTCCTTTTTGGCCTCACCATGTCCTGCATTCTTGTGTGGGGAGCGGGAACAGAGACCCTGCAGGCCGCTCTGCACGACAAATGGCACAGCGAGCAGGGTCTCCTGCATGACAAATGGCGCAGCGAGCAGGGTATGGCGCTGGCCAAGGCTCTCCGAGGGATGGTAGAGCAGTTTGTGTGTGTGAAAACGCAGTCTCAGGGGGCCCATGAGGAGCGACGCTGGGAACGGGAGGCGCAGTCTGCCTGGGAGACTCAAGCCTCCCGCTGGCACACCACCTTCTTGGCCATAGAAGGCGGTGTCCTCCTTTTGTTGATCTGCTGCAGCCTTAGGATCCGAGGGTGGTGGACATCTTACAAGGTGGCCTCCACCCACTCAGACACCTGGCACGGTGAACAAGATTCCGACCAGGTAGGAATAGCGTCTGACTCTGGGCAGGAGGACATGTAGCCCCCACACAGTGTATGGTGTCCGGTGGCCACTGTTCTCAGGAGTTGGACCCCCAAGGAAAGGTGGGAGGACATGGACGGCTCTCTGGCCAGTGTGGAGAGGGCCCTGCAGGCTCTGGCTGAGCGGTTGCTGGAGGAGGAGAAGGCTATAGCCGGCCACGCGGGCTGGATGTTCCTCACGGCCTTGAGTCTCAACACAGAAAATGCGCTTAATGAAATGGCCCAGGTGCCGGACCAATGTGCCCTGGTTGGAAGCGCTGGAAGCCCAGGTCCGCCTGTTAGAACAGGGGCCCCAAGGTGGAGACTCTGAGGCAGAGGCGGAGGAAGCAAGTGGAGACAATGTAGCTCCCAACCCCCAAGCCTGGCCAATCTTGAAACAAAGGGTAAAACGTGAGCAACCTTTGGGCCCCGGGGGCGTTGCTGCCAGCAACCCAGCTGTGACTGAGTTCACGACCTGCACCCCATACACTCCCACTGAGTTGCAGGAGCTGGGGAGGCAGTACAGACAGCGCCCTGGAGAGCCAGTCTCGGCTTGGCTACTACGTTTATGGGATGAGGGAGCAGACAGCATTCTCTGCTCCCCAGGCGAGATGGAAAAGCTAGCCTTCGTGACAGTGCATCCGTCCCTGCGACAAAGGTTATAAAACTGCCATAGATTGGCCAACAACCAGGGCAGCCATTCTCTAATGGCGTGGCTCACTACTGCGGTACACACAGTATGGGGACAGGCTGGCGAGCTGCCAGACACTGTGAGTCAATGGCAGTCATATACAGAACTTACGCAAATAATCCGTGAAATGGGTATGAGACATGCTATTTTTAACCTCAATATGCAGGGCCCAGATGACGAGCTTTTTACTGCCAGCATGAGAGATCTGGTTTTGGATACTGCACCTGCGAGTGCTTTTGGATACTTGGTTGCTATTCTTACACCGTATGTAGGGCGACGGATCCATGAAGTTACAACTGCCATGGCCACCCTAGGGGATGTTGAAGGCCGGAGGCGAAGGAAGTTAAGACAGGAGGTCCGCACAGTTGAGACCTGGAAGCCCACACCAAAGGTAAAGGGGCGAGGTCGCGGGCCTCAGAGAGTAACACGCGCACAGATGTGGCGTGATCTCGTGGCAGCAGGGGTCGATAGGAAGAAAATAGACCGACAACCCAATGCACTCCTGCTGGAACTTTGGAAACAGTTGTGTCTGGAACAACAATTCCGGAGAAGCATAAAGGAGGAGTCTGGGAAAGCGCGACCCGTGTCCCTCCAGGACTTCATGCAGCCGCTTGAGCCTGACTCCTTTCAGCTTGATTAGGGGTGGGGCCAAGGTACCCGGTCAGAGGGGATGAGCAGGGACCGGAGGCCCCACGTGGAACTGTCCATACATTGGTCCCCTTCGAATGTACAGAGGGTTTTGGCTCTAGTTGACACTGGCGCTGACTGCAGTCTTGTTTATGGGAACCCAGAACTGTTCCCTGGACCAGCAATCTGCATTGATGGCTACGGGGGAAAGACTGACTGTAAAAGCTGTTTCCTTACCACTGGGTATAGGAAGGCTTCCCCCTCGTATCTACAAAGTTTATGTCTCCCCTGTTCCGGAGTATATTCTAGGGGTGGACGTGCTACATGGCCTCAGCTTACAGACGTCGGTAGGAGAGTTCCGTCTCCGGACCCGGGTGGTGAAAGCGGTGACACGCGGGCATGCTCACCACCCTCCTCAAGTGTTGCCACAGCCAAGGCGCGTGGTTACAGTGCGACAGTACCGCCTGCCAGGAGGACAGGAGGAGATTGGTCGTACAATATTGGAATTGGAGACGGCACATATTGTGAGGCCAACGCACAGTCCCTTTAACTCCCCAGTATGGCCTGTCAAGAAGCCAGATGGGACCTGGCGAATGACTGTGGACTATAGGGAGTTAAATAAGGTGACACCACCCTTGCACTCTGCAGTGCCTTCAATTCATGATTTAATGGATCGTCTGACTGTCCGCCTGGGGACATATCACTATGTAACGGACTTGGCCCTGGCAGGTCAAAAGCCCCCACTGTCGGTGGTTGGGCCTGACAGCCCCATGGGGGGCTGGTTTGACTCATGATTTGCAAGTGACACCAGGGGTGATGGCTGAGTGGCCACCGCAAGTGACTGTAGTATACAGAGGTCCCGGTACTGGGATGATTTTGCGAGGAAACTATGTGCTCTCACTATGGCCTATTATGGGGTCCCCTGTTCTGTTACATGTTGAAACTATGCAAGCGACCCCAAGCACTGCCATAAAGGTCTGGTACCACAAACCAGGAAAGGTGCCAGTGGCAGTGACCCTCCTTTCCCAGGACAAGAAGCTAGCATGTACCCTCCCAGATGGAAGGGATTTGCCATTGTTGGTTCCTAACACTACTGTTGCTTTTCGTCCGTAGGTGTCAGTAGGCTAATATGGCACAGGGACCTTCGCAGGTGAGGTGAGACCCTGTAGGGGTGGAGTGTGGGGACAAAGCCCCAGAAAGTAGTTTACAGGCTCTCGGCCTCACATAGAAAGGTGCTGGCTCGGGTAGTGGATGGCCGTCGGCTGGGGCTAGTTGGTCGTCGGCTGTGGCCAGTTAGCCAATTGGCTGCTAGTGTAACTGCTGAGGTTGCAGAGGAGAGCCGAGGATTGTGGAGGAGAGAGGAACAGAGTCGAGGAGAGTAGAGGAGAGTCGTCGGTCGGTTGGCAGCAAAACAGACAGCAGGTCGCACGTCCGGTGAACCCAGCCTCCAGTGAGACCGTAGTGGTATGACTCCCCTACCTATGGCTCCGTGGGTGTTCCTTTTTGGCCTCACCATATCCTGCGTTCTTGTATGGGGAGTGGGAGCAGAGACCCCGCAGGCCTCCCCGCCCGACAAATGGTGCGGCGAGCAGGGTCTTCTGCACGGCAGCATTTCATCTCTAGAATGTCTATGTTTTATAGTTTCTAATTTTTTATCAAGATTACCTATTTCCAGAGTCATTGTTATCATTTATTATTTAATTATTTGAACATAGTTTAATTTTTTTTGTGGGGGGGTTTGGCAAATATTTATAATAGATGATTTGAAGATTTTGTCTGCTAAGTCCAATATCTGGGCTGTGAGGACAGAGCCCCAGAAAGCAGTTTCCAGGCTCTCGGCCTCACATAGAAAGGTGTTGGCTCAGGTAGTAAATGGCCATCAACTGTGATTGGATGGCCATCAGCTGTGGCTACTTGGCCGTCAGCTGTAACCAGTGAGCCATTGGCCAGTAATATAGCTGCTGTGGCTACGCTAGCAGCAAAATGGGGGCTAGCAAGAAGATGGTGGCTGGGCCTGCAAGCAGAGTAATGAGAGTTGAGAATTGTGTGGCTGCTGTTTCCTGTTTCTCCAACCCAACCGCCAGCGAGAATATAGTGGTATGACTCCCCTATCTATGGCTCCGTGGGTGTTCCTTTTTGGCCTCACCATATCCTGCGTTCTTATGAGGGGAGCAGGACCAGAGACCCCGCAGCCCGCCCCGTGCGGGACTCCCGCATGGCACATGGCGCAGCGAGCAGGGTCTCCCGCACGACATGGGCCTATTCAGAATCAGCTCCTATTGTTTGTTTGTTTTCTTTCCTGAGTATAGGTAACACATTCTTATTTCTTTTTGTGTATTTTGATATTTTCTTTACATGAAATACTTTAATACCTTATAACAATTCTGTATTCTGAATTCCCCCGATAGGGTTTTATAGTTGTTAATTCATGATTTGTAATGTGCCTAGAGTTAAATTGTAAAATTTGTCTCCCTTATGGTATGCAGCTGGTGCTGATTTTTCTCAGAGTTTTTTAAATTGTTCCTTTCTTCATTTAAAAAAATAATAATTTTGAGGTTGACTTCTGTGGGGACAGAGCCAGGAGTGCAGTTTCCAGGCTCTCGGCCTCACATGGAAAGATGCTGGCTCAGGTAGTAAAAACGACCATCAACTGTGATTGCATGGCCATCAGCTGTGGCTAATTGGCCGTCAGCTGTAACCAGTGAGACATTGGCCACTAATATAACTGCCGTGGCTACGCTAGCAGAAAATGGGGGTGTGGGGGCAGAGCCCCAGAAAGTAGTTTACAGGCTCTCGGCCTCACGTGGAGGGGTGCTGGCTCGGGTAGTAGATGGCCGTCAGCTGTGGCTGATTGGCCGTCAGCTGTAGCCAGTTAGCCAATTAGCTGCCAATATAACTGCTGCGGCTATGGAGGAGAGAGGAGGAGAGTGGAGGAGAGTGAAAGAGAGTCGTCGGTGGGTTGCAGACAAAACGGACAGCAGGTCACACGTCCAGTGAACCCAGCCTCCAGTGAGACCGTAGTGGTATGACTCCCCTACCTATGGCTCCGTGGGTGTTCCTTTGTGGCCTCACCATATCCTGCGTTCTTATGTGGGGAGCGGGACCAGAGACCCTGCAGGCCTCCCTGCACGACAAATGGCGCAGCGAGCAGGGTCTCCCGCATGACAGGGGGCTAGCAAGAAGATGGTGGCCAACCTAGCAAGAGCACATTGCAGTTAGGACAGCAGGTTGCAGACAGTGTGGCTCCTGCTTCCTGTGTCTCCAATCCAGCCGCCAGCGAGAATATAGTGGTATGACTCCCCTACCTATGGCTCCATGGGTGTTCCTTTTTGGCCTCACCATATCCTGCCATTCCTATGTGGGGAACGGGAGCTGAGACCCTGCCTGCCACCCTGCATAACAGATGGCTCAGCGAGCAGGGTACGGTGCCAGCCAAAGCTCCCCGAAGGGCGGTGGAGCAGTTTGTGTGTATGAACACTCAGTCTCAGGAAGACCAGGAGGAGCAGCTACTGGAGAGCTGGACCTCCGTGGAGGGGTGGGAAGACATGGACGGTTCCCCAACCAGCATAGGCCAGAGAAAGCGAAGGTCATTGTGACCCTGTGGGCTGGGAAGTGCTTGCTGAGGCCCTCACCCCCAGGTTTTGGAGGACTTAGAGCCCTTGCCTTGCAGAGAGGGTACACATTGTGAGGCTAACACACAGCCTGGTCGAATGACTGTGGACTATGGGAAATGGGCTCCATCCCTAGTTTAATGGACCATTTGACTGTTTGCTTGGGAACTTACCACCATGTAGTGGAACTGGCAGATGCTTGCTTTTGTTCTCGACCGGCCATCATCGATAATGTGTGAGAACCCTGGCTGTGCCCAGAAGGTCTGGCTGTGCCCAGAAGGTCTGGCTGTGCCCAGAAAGACTGGTGGTGCCAGGAGAAACCCTGGCTGTGCCCAGAGAGAGTGGCAGTGCCCTGAGAACCCTGGCTGAGCCCAGGAAGTCTGGCGGTGCCCAGAGGGAATAGCAGTGCCCTGAGGGCTCTGGCTGAGTCCAGGAAGTCTGGCTGTGCCCAGAGAGAGTGACAGTGACCTGAGAACCCTGGCTGTGCCCAGAGAAAATGGCAGTACCCTGAGAACCCTGGCTGAGCTCAGGAAGTCTGGCTGTGCCCAGAGAGAGTGATAGTGCCCTGAGAACCCTGGCTGTGCCCAGAGAGAATGGCAGTACCCTGAGAACCCTGGCTGAGCCCAGGAAGTTCGGCTGTGCCCAGAGAGAGTGGCAGTGTCCTGACAAGCCCTGGCTGTGCTAGGGAGACTGGTGGTACCCTAAGAAGTCCAGGAGGTCTGGCCGTGCCCAGAAGCACTGGTGGTGCCCTGAGAAACCCTGGCTGTGCCCAGAGAGCTTGGCTGTGTTCAGGATATTGCATTCACCTCCAGGCTCCTCATACAGGGCCCCTCATTGAAGAGGCTTGTTGCGTAGATTGTCAGGCGAGACCCTGTAGGGGTGGAGTGGGGGACAGAGCCAGGAGTGCAGTTTCCAGGCTCACGGCCTCACATTGAAAGGTGCTGGTTCAGGTAGTAAATGGCCATCAACTGTGATTGGATGGCCATCAGCTGTGGCTAGTTAGCCGTCAGCTGTAACCAGTGAGCCATTGGCCACTAATATAACTGCCGTGGCTATGCTAGCAGCAAATGGGGGCTAGCAAGAAGATGGTGGCTGAGCTAGCAAGAGCGGATTGCAGTTAGCACGGCAGATTGCAGCTAGCTAGTGAGGTTGGTTGGCAGAGAAGTGGACGGCAGGTTGCGGATAGTGTGGCTCCTGCTTCCTGTGTCTCCAACCCAGCCACCAGCGAGAATATAATGGTATGACTCCCATCTATGGCTCCGTGGGTGTTCCTTTTTGGCCTCACCATATCCTGTTCTTATGTGGGGAGCGGGAGCTGAGACCCTGCATAACACCCGGCATGACAACTTCCTAGGGGTTGTCACAGTTTCTGCACAGCTTAGTGACCAGCCAATGATTTAGGCAGAGGATATGCTCAAATACCTTTAGACATCGATGCTGTATTGATCTGTGTGTAGTTTGGGGAGCACATTCAAAGTTCAGTTAGTTCTCATGTCTACCTCAGCTTTCACGTTCTTCTTGGATTTCTCAGGTCTCCCCTGCCTAATAGTTTTCCAGTTTGCCAGGAATGTGTGAGAGCTTATCCTGCCCTTCCACTGCTCTCTCATTTTCATGATCTCCCCATATTTCCACCTTGTCTACGTACTACTTGCCCTGTGATGAAAATAGCAGGCTTTCCGAGGTCTGAGTTTCCCTGTTCGTTTGCTACCAAGTTAAATGCTTGTACTGAAAATGAGAGCAGGTTTTTGCTGTCCATCTACCCAAAATGAAGACTATCTCCTTGACTACAATGGTTGTAGTTTTCTCAGTCAAGTTAACAGTGAAAAATAAGTTGCTGTTCTTACCAATTTATTGGGAGGAATAGGTGATGGTGGTGGTGGGGGTTGGGAGTGTTAAAGAGCCTCAGAGAAAAAAGCCACAGAGCCTAGCTATTATTACCTAAACGTTTTTATAAATAAACATTTTGAAATTTGAGTGTTACCATATGTCAATTTCTAGAGCCCCAAAATGGTTGCTTTAGATAATTTTGTCCAGTTTTATTCATTTTTTTGAGGAAGGATTTACTGACATTTGGATTCTACCTTAGCAAGAAATCACAGCTGTTCATTGACTACTTGTCACCATGTTCAGGAATCAAGTGATCTTAAACTGTTAAATGGAAATAAATAAGTATATTTCTCAATTAAAACTCAGGTGATGAGATTCGTACATATAATGTGAATAGAAAAGATATATGCAGGTATATATCATTGCAGCTCACTGAGAACTTTATTTCATTTGCATTACTATAATTTTGCGGGTGTATTTATCACCAACACAAATCTGCTTACTAAGTTTCCTCTAAAAAATTTCCTAATCTTGAACCCATCAAGTTGCTTAGCAATGAGATTGTTGGAAGGACAGCTTTGTGGACTATGAAAGTAACCATTTCACGGAAGAAACGTCTGAACACAAAAACAGAGGGTGAGGTTATGAAATCAAGTCACTTCTGGTGAGTTCCCGCACTCAGAGTGAGAGACGTGGTCAACTGAAACTTAAAATGGCTGAAGTTCAATATAACATAGAAGACAGGTAGGAATTATACAGTTCCCGAAAATGCAGGGAAAAGTGAGTTGTTCACTTTCATGTTTATGGAAACTTGCTTCTGGGAATACTGTTTATGTGGGTGAGGTAAATTAGGTTCCCACAATTTTAACTGGAGTTAAGTCAGACCCCTGTTAAACATTTGCTACCCAAACCGTAGAGTACATCGGGTACAACTGTGAAAAACTGGAGTAAAAATTTATTTTCCAGGAAATCAAGCTAAGAGTCCCCCAAAACAGCCAAGTTTACCTTTCGCGGTTTTCCTTAGTGTACATCTGTTTCCATTTAATGAGAATATGCAACTCTAACTTGGGCCTTACCACTACAAGATTTTAGTATTACATAAAAAGTACTAAAATATAGAAACCATAACTACCTATTTATTTGAGCTCATATTAGATATCTGAAGGTTAACCCTCTTAAATAAAAATTGTCCAATTTGATACACTGTAACATGTATTACATTTAAATAAGTTATAACCTATAGTTTCAGAGTTTCGGGAAAAGCACAAATACCAAGTACACTTGGTTCCAAATAAGGCATAGAGCCATTTATATTTTATAAGGTAAATTTGCAATACTGATAAAATTTCAAAAATAAGTTCTTAAGATGAGAAACTAACACAATTGTTAGAAAATTTTACTTAGGTAATAGGTTACCTAAGTAAAAGGTACGGTTGTCATTCATTCTGGTTTCTAGGGTGGGCAGAACAGAACTTAACAAAACTTCTCTCCCATTTTTATCAGTCTGAGTACATTCATGACATCCCACTCTATTTTTTTTCTTTTTTAGGTTGATTAACTTCGTATGAGTCAGACTCCAAAGGGCTAAAGTACAATTAATCCCTTTTATATTGTCAATCAAGTACCAAATCTGATGTCTTTTCATAAGTGTTAAATGCTTAAGAAAATCACTTAAAGGTCAAAAACAATGCCATTCCAAAATGTAATGGAAAGTATGCCCTTCCCATTCACTTGTGTAAAATAGCCTCTCTGTAGAAGTTATTTTCCACTGGGACTACAAAATCACTCAACTTGAAATACAGTCTTAAATTTCTGCAATATTTCTTTTCCTTGAAAGGCAACATCTAGAAAGGTGTTTGTTTTGTTTTGTTTTGTTTTATTGTTTTCTTTTTAAAAATGAATGAAGAACACATTTGGAAAAGGTAACATCGCATTGGTTCACTTGGCTGCTGAGAAGCATCTGGACATAAGAAATCAATGCACATTTAGCCTCCATCTTTATGTTTTAGTTCTCGTCTTTTTTTGCTTTGTTTCATTTTAGTAGAAACTAACTAAATAAATAAGTAAATATAGTAATCACTCAGAGTCACTATGACAAGGACTTTAGAAACTCATGGAAGAACATACACATTCAATTAATGTTTTCTTTTGTGCATTTATGTCAGTTTTTATGCTAGTGTTTTGTTAGTAGTTTCACTCTGTTGACTAAGATGCCTCTACAAAGTAGGAAAAAATTTTATTTCTCCAAAGGCAGGTATTTTCCATATGTTAAAGTGTTAAAACATGCAAATAAAGAAAGTGCTGGATAAATATTGCTTATATCTGAAATAGTCTCAAGGTACCCCTTAGAAATTTGTAGTACTTCCTTAGGGGAAAACTAGCTCTGCTAAACACTAGTATCTAAAATATTCAATTTGTGGTGGGCAGAAATTATGTTTACTGTGAGTACTACAAGCATCTATCATTGTAATTTACCTGTAATGACTGCTCAGGAAATGAATAAATATTTGAATATCTTATTTCTCGTGTGGCTAATCATCCAATTATGAATCATTTTTCACACACACACACACACACACACACGAATAAAACATGCCTTAAAAAGTTTTAAATCTTCAAGAATTAGAATAATGAGAAATGAAAAACAGTAATTTAAATACAGCTACAAAATATTGTAAACTAGGTCAACAGTTAACCAGTAACTAGCAGAAGGAAAGTTTGAGCCCTAATCTTGGGATATGAGGTGAGACAGAAAATTCAATATTAATCAGGCTGCCTTGTACCACAGAACTGTGGAGAAGTGGGATGACAGGGGGTGGGACCAAAAGCTAGAAAATAATATTTGAAAGTTTATGGAAAAACGATTACAATATGTTTATACCCTTACATGCTTTGACCAATGAGATACAAGCCAAGTGATGTGTGTGGTTGGTGGGTTATGCCACTAAAGAGAAGGTACATGACCTCCACTTCCCCTTTCCCCTTTTACATTGGCCGCAACGCAGATATGGTAGTGTAATTCCTTCCACATGAGGTCACCAAACCAACCAAGCAACACAAAGAAGTAAACTTCTCTGTTATCCATTTTGGGTCTCTGTCTTCACCGCAGTGAAACCTATCCCTCAATAAATACAACCACGGACAATACTGGATACAGAATTGATATGGAATATTCAAGCATTGTGAAAATATTATTTTAAAGACTAGATCCTATAATTAACATTGAAAGTAATGGAAAACCACGTGGTCCAGGAAGCTTGAGATGAGATTCAATATATTAAAATTCAAACAAACATGTGCAGATTTTATAATAATAAAGAAACAGGAGTAACTAAATGTTCTTAGATAGCAGAGTGAGCAGATAAAAATTATATATTAGGAAGAATAATCCTTTAGTGATAAGCAATTCTTTAATGTATTATTAAATGAGAAGATAGTTTTAAGTAAAAAAGCTCAGAAGATTTGAAATAAGTAAATATAGTAATCAGTAAAGATAGGTACCTAACAGAAACTATCTTTAACAACGAAAATATCATTGAATTATAGAGACTTGAACAGCGATGCATTCATTTCAATAGATAATACTGTAAACCAACTATGTACTAGACATTAGTTTTAGCACCTCTGGAATTAAATTGACATGTTTGGAAGGATAGTTGATATGAAAGGGATATGATCAATATTATTTAGATATATACAGAGGATGCAATAAATGTATACACATTTTAAGAAAGGAAAAAAAAAAACTGCATTAAATTTGTATTACTCAATATAGCGATAACAAAAGACGAATCCAAGTCATGTGTATACATTTTTTTGGCACCACGGGTATTTGAGATGAATGTGGGAATTTTAAATATGTACATATTGTAAAACGTTGAAAAAAAATTGAATTTCAAATAAGAACAAACATCACAGATGTTAAAACAGATGTCAATAACTTCATGATAGCAGCGATTTGAGAACATTTTCTATGGATTACCAAATTATTTTCCGAGGAATTAGCTCCCCACCCATTCTCCAGGCATTCATTCATCACTACCTTTTTGACACTACAGCAAAAGAAGTTAAAAGGCACCAAACAGTCTCCCAGCATGCATTGAAATTAACTCCTAGCATACCTGTGCCATGAGAATTTTGCTTCTGAAGAAGAGAGCTAGCAGCAGGATTGTGTATGCTGATGAATAGCATAGGGCTTGAGACCATCATGACTGTGATGGTCAGGTCTGTTGGCCCACCGTTGTCTCAAAATCCAACATCAGAGATGGTGACAACATCTGAACTAATTTAAGGACCTCTCCAATTTGTAAATGACATTATAGAGAAAGATTTGGATTTGGTGGGTTGGGAAAAACAAGATGAATGATGTAGGAAACAAAGTGGCTTATGATTGATACTTCTTGTATGGCTGCTAAATAATAATGTGTTACCTAACAGAAACTATCTTTAACAACAGAAAATACCATTGAATTCAGTTACTTAGTTAATAGGGGTGATTTTATAGCTACTGTCAATGTATGTTACCTCCTCTTAGATGAACAAAATGCCAAGAGGCACTGAACAAAAGATGATAGAATTTTGTTCAATATGGGACCTACTAAAAATGCTTTAGGTTTAAATCCAGATAATATTTGACAATTGACAATATTTAGCATGTTAAATGTATCTAGCTAAAATTTTCTCTTTATGTATCATTTGATTTAAATTAAAATAAAATACTTCATTTCAGGATAGAGATTAAAGTGTTTTCAGCTTAGTTATTCTTTGTAGCACGTTTTCTATATGCATTACTTATCTACATAACACCACTTAACATATGATAAACATACCATGTATATGCAATACATATGTAGCATAATACTATATGTAGTGTTATAAATATAGACTAAATTTTCTAACAATATTACACATAAATTAAAACCCTCAGAATAGCATGATTGCTTTAGATCCACATTATTAATTTTATGCAGACAGACTATGACATAAAACAGCTATGTCTCAAAGGGGAGATTCAGAACGAAGTTATTAGAGAGATGGGCTAAAGGATTTTAGTCACAAAAAATCAACAGCATCTTTAACATATAATATGTTTATATAATAACTACGTTTTCCCTTTGGAAATGTTTTCTTCAGTGGTAATACTTTTAAAAAATGAGCAAGTTTTAAATAGATAAGGGTTTATATAGCTTTAACTTAAGTTCTACAATTATGTTATTGACAATATGAGCAATTAAAAAGAAACTGTTTATACAAGTTATGAGCATCAATACATTCTTCAGCTCAGATAGACGACAAAGATATTTTTCCTATGTCTGCTCAATGTAACTTATTCCTTAAAAAATATTTATTTTCCATTGATGAAAATATTTGATTGTTTACTCTTTTTAAAAAATCAAGTGTATCCTGGCAAGCACTAATATTTTGAGAATGAAATTAACAATGTAACACTTTTAGTTCCTCTTATTACAAAGTAGTTTTCCTCTAGTGATAAAATTGCAACAATACTACCATAGCGTATTTCTCAATTCAATAGACTTTCCCTTGAATCTATTAGTGTCCTGAAATGGAACATGTGGAATGCTTTGAAAAACAATGTTTTCTTTCCCCAAATGGTCCCAGGATGAATTTTGTGAGTTAATCATTCAGTAAATAAATATGTATTCAACATCTTCTAAACATTGGATAAGCCATGTAGATATAACAGACTAAATCGCTGACTCAAGGACTTTACCTACCTTTCCAATAATCTAGTAAGACAACGTTAGTGGTAATAAGTACAAATATGTTAATACAAAGATCCAATATAATGGGAGAAGGTATGAACTGAGTAGCTGCTCTAATAAAAGGACAATAATTATAAATGTCCTCAAAAGAGAAACCACTCCACATATCCAAGCATAAAAAGGTCACGGTGGTCAGAATGAAACGAATGAGAGGGAACAAAGGAGAGGGAGATACTTGACAGTATAAAGACTTAGGATTTTATTTTAAATATAATGAAGATCTGCTGGAGAGTTTTAAACTAAATATTGGCATGATAGAATTGAACCAATAGGAAGAGCAGATGGACTACAAAGGGGCACAAAGGGAAACCAGTCAACAGACTATTACACATATTTGGAAGAGAGATGAACCAGGTAGTGGTAAGAATAAACCTTAAGATATATTTTGGAAATAAATTCTAAAGAACTCAGCGGGTATGAGGAGAAGGGGAAAAGAGAGATTATCTGATGGGCCAAAGGTGGTGCTGCTTATTGACACTGAAAGTCAGGCCTTAGAAGACAGCACCTGGTGGGGGGGAAACATGAGGCTTTCGTTTTCTTTTAATCTTAGTAAGTCTTAAATGCCTAGTCAGTTTTCCAGCTGCGTTCCGTACTTAGGATGGCTATAACAAAATAGCACAGACTGGGTGTCTTATCAACAGCAGACATTTATTTCTCACAGTTCTGGAGGCTGGAGATCCTAGGTCAGGGTTTCAACATAGTTGAGTAAGGACTTTCTGTGGGGTTGTGGACTTGTCCTTGTGTCCCCACATTGCAGAAGAGGCAAAGACATTTTCTGGGGATTCTTCTTATAAGGACACTAATTCCAGTCATCAGCCACCCACCCTCATGACCTAATTACTTCTCCAAAGCCAGACCTCCTAATACCATCACCTAGGGCACTAGGTTTTAACATACGGATTTGGGGGTGGGTGGAGGATGGGAAACAACCATTCAGACCATAGCAAACTAGAAATGATAAAATGTTAGGACTGAGCTATGGAGAATAATGTTACTGATTAATAAAATATGGAGCAAGAGGTCTTGATTAATTAGGAGCAGTGATAGCTGCCCCTAAACCAATTGCATTTTGCTCAGAAGATATTATCAATGAAACTTGGACCTAAAGGTTCCAGATGAACACTTTACTTAGTTCTAAGTAGGGACAACAATGAACCTCAAGGCATTTGATATCTGCACTCTGCTTATGAGCAAAAATCATTAAATATACTGAATGCCTAACATAGCTTCTCAAAGAGTGGAACATACCCTATTTCCCTGAAAATAAGACCTAGCCAGACAATCAGCCCTAATACGTCTTTTGGAGCAAAAATTAATATAAGACCTGGTATTATATTATTTATTATATGATAAGACCAGTCTTATAGTAAAATAAGACCAGGTCTTCTTATATTATAGTAAAATAACACCAAGTCTTATATTAATTTTTGCTCCAAAAGACGCATTAGAGCTGATTGTCCAGCTAGGTCTTATTTTCGGGAAAACAGGGTAGGTGATGAAATCAGATAATTAAGTTTCGAACCAGGCCCTACACAAACCAAGGCTGCAACACGGTGGATAACTCTCCCTGGTCCTAGAGAAATTCTGATAAATTATCAGAGGAGTGTGATGGACATTTAGTATATTGACTTTTGTTATGGAAATCTTTGGTGACTTTTTAAAGCCAATATCTTTAAAAAATTGTAGAGATGAATAAAAGATTGGCAAAAATATTATACAGAGTTATATTTGAAATGAAAAATCAGAAGTCATAATTCCCCATTTGTAAAATGTGCACAATTACAGCAATATTTTAAAAATCAAATAAGAAAAAAAAAACCAACAAATGTCCCCTGAGAGGGAGCAGAATATACTACCCCCAAATATGTCTGTCATAAGGATTACTTTCAGCTACTTATTTTTAAAATATCGCAAACATAGGAGAAGCTCTGAAAACTAAGTAGAAGTTATCCATGCTTTTGTAAGAAAAAAATTAACATTTAAAAGGGAAATCTCTATTTGTAAAGGTGTCTCCCTCTCTGTACCTTGAAGGATGGCTCTAAAGCTTTAGAAATTGTCAGTGACTTAAATCTGCTTAACAGCCTTACCCTTGTTTACTGTGTGTTGTTTTGTTTTGTTTTCCTGCTCATCTCCTATAACTGGCCTCCCAGTCACCCCTCAGTGTCTTCTTTGTCTTAAACTGAAGATGGTATTTAAGGTAATGGCTCAGGCCATTTGGGGGAGTTACTCAGGTTTTCCTGGGTTACTCCCACATATACAGGAGGTGTGCATGTTATTAAACTTGTTTGTTTTCCTTCTGTTAATCTGTCTTTATTGGGGAAAGGAGGGTGTCTCAGCCAAGCATCTAAAATGGTAAAGGGAAAATTATTTTTCCTCCCCCACACCCCTAATGCTCCCAAAAATATTTACAGAAAGTAATCATAGAAATATAGAGTTGACATGTTTTCATTATCTCTGGTCATTTACATTGTAATTAAATCTATTTTAATGTATTTAATACATGGAATATCTTATATGAGAGTTCAGAACGAGCCACCCCAAGATGTGCCTCAGTGGTCGGCAGCTTACTTTGAGCTAAAGGCAACTTGAGCTTCAGGTTCCAGAGAAACTTCTGTCCCTCCCTTAACTACCTAGAAGAACTTGAATTATGGCCCTTGCCCATAAGAGATCACAGAGATACCTTCTTTTGACCTATAGAGCAGGGCAAACTTCTGTTACTAAACATCTGTTCTTACATCCGCAATAACCTGACCCTTTGAAGCCCCCAAGGTCCCTTACCGCATCCCTAGCTCGGGATGTCTTATACACCTTAGTCCCCCTTCTATCTCTGAACCAATCCTGCACGTGGGGCCTCTGACTCCCATTGGGGGGGATGGGCCTCCATACACATGTATGTATTAAATTTGGTTATTTTCTCCTGCTAATCTATGTCATGCCTATTTGATTATTAGACCAGCCAGAAGAATCTTAAACATAAAGTTTGTTCCTCTGCGACACTTATATAGTGAGGAAATTAAAATACATACATACATGCATACATACATACATGTATAAAAGGCATACTTTCTAATTGATGGAATTAAGATAAATAATATTTTGAACTGCAGAACTGCAAGTAGTTCCAAATCAGAACCCTGAATAGTAAGAATATGTTGTCGATGCCCATTTGTATATGCCTTTTGTCGGTTTTCATGAGATTGCTAACCTGAAAATAAAAAAGCCAAAGAGAGGTAACAAACATTTGTTGACACCAAATTATCAGTCCTAATAATCAGGAGGCCTGCCTTCCTGTTAGCTTTGCAAACGGTTGTTTAGAAGTCAGTGCTTCTCTTCCCCAGACCTAGGTCATTTTGCCCAGTTCAAACATTCCAGAGGTTCGAGGAGTAAGCCCTGCAATGCAGCTCCTCTGGAAAGGCTGCTCTGCCTCCATTTTAAAATGGCTGCACTTATGCCAACTTCTCACAAGGTGTTTTTCCTCGATTTAAAATTGCCAACTTATTTATTTAGAACTTTTCCAGGTGAATTCCAGCCTTTTACAAAATAAGATATCGTATGAGGTTTGCTGCTTTTAAGTCCAGGTAGGTTAAATGTTAAAGGAGTCCATCACAGACTGTAAAAGAGAATCGCACTCACAGCGCACACTGTCTCAAGGTCAAAAGCCAGGTGAAACTTTGAGAAATTTCAGAGAGAAAAGGAGATTTCCTGTTAGGTTAAAGCTCTTCCATATCATTTTATATTTATATTTTCTAGAAGTTTTAATAAAGATGGTTTGTGAGTAGTTACTGAAGTAAACGTTTTTTTAATGATTTGCTATGACAGTCTTTCTTACAGCATAACTGTCGTTGTGTGTTTACCATTTTTATGCCATTGTGACTCTATATATCCTTTATTTCATCACTCCCTTGATGCTGCAGCTTATTCCTCAAGTTAAATAAAAACACTAGCACAGAAACAAAGAATGTGCTGTAATCTTCTGACCCTCGTGCTGACAGTTCCATATATTTTGAAGTAAATAAAGATATAGAATCAGGATTATGAAACAAACATGCACTTCAAAGAGATGGTTCATAAATTTATTGCTTGACTGTAGTGCAACTGCCATAGTTTTTGATGGACAAGAACATATATCTGGAAAGTGAAACAAAGATAGTGGCTCACTGTAATTCAAAGATAATAACTACTAGAAAATACAATTGTGGAGCAAATGTGAGATTGTTGGTTTCCTAGGGATTTATTAATTTGATGTATTTTAATCCCTGCCTGCTGTGAAAGAATATTGTCACTCAGATGATGGGGTCTCACTCATTTTATAAATCGTTCTGATCATCTTTTTCATTTACACCTAAAATTCATCTGGCAGTTGCAAAAGGCCTCTGCTGCACAGCAGTCAGCCACCTACAATGAATGTAAGAGCCCCGTCCAGGCTTCAAATGTCACCACATTGCCATCTTATTGTGAATGACTGAAATTTGCTTCCCGTTGTTAGTGGTGCTGAAAATTGCCACAGGTTTCTACAGTTTATAATGTATTGTCTAAACCGAAAACATTTCCCAGATTGAATTGACCTTTTAGAAAACAGCACTTTCATCCTCAAAATGCAGGACTGTTGCAATATTTTATTTAAAAAGGTTATTTAGTTATAAAACTTGGAGAAAGGGTAAGGAATTAGAACTGAGTATATCTCTCTATATAATGCATTGCTGTCAAAAAATACAAAAACAAAAACCACTGATTGCTTCACCCTCCAAATGCTACTGAGAATAATGCAGTGGGAAAACCACATCTTTCCTATATCAGTAGAAAAGAGCAATAAAAGGAGTGAATGCATTTTTTATGCTGTACTTTTAATTGGTCTGTCATTTTGTTATCAAAAAGGGAGTAGAACATTTTCAAGTCTTAGAAAACTTATCCACAGTGTAGAATACTTCCTCATCATCTGAAAGTGTGTGTGTGTGTGTGTGTGTGTGTGTGTGTGTGTGTGTGAGAGAGAGAGAGAGAGAGAGAGAGAGAGAGAGAGAGAGAGAGAGAGATAGAGAGAGAGAGAGAGAAGGCTTAATAAAAAATAAGAAACATTAAGAATGTATCAAAACCAATTATTTCACTAGTTGAACAAATCAGTAAAGGGGAAAAAAATTTGACTAACTGAAGTAATTTAAGTAAATTTTACTTTATGGGGTTCAATAAACATGGTTCATAAAGCTGGAAGAAAAAAAGCCAACAAATCATCCAAAACCAGAGTCAACTTTGTAAAATATAACTTTGTAAAACTGAAAAGCTTCTCATATTCTCTTTTTCTTTCCCCCCCCAAACATTTGGTTATTGATCATGGTCAGAGAATAAATAGAACATCTCTTGAGTCAAATATTGTGGATAATAAATTTCAGAATTTAAAAAAAAAGTATTTTAAATGCACTGAATATTAAAACAAAGTTAAATTATTATTAAATGTCTTTTAATATTCAGAAAACAATAGAAACTTTTTAGTACTTTCTGGCCATTTTTATAAACAATTACCTTTGAGTCATCAGAGTGCTAAAATTCCATAGTATTTGTTTACTGTTTCCATTTCATTCTATTAAAAAAAAAATGAAAACACTGTACTCGCTCAGCTTTCAGCTTTCTTTTGGTTTGATAGACTGCTCTACAATGTCATGAATGCATTTGCAGACTGTTAGAAATATGGTTACTGCTTTAGAGGCAGGAATATATCTCCATGTGAGGTTTCAGTCCAAAAGTACAGAAAAAAATATGGGACTTAGATAAAACCGGACAATGGTGAAGTTGATGACAATAATTATGATTGTAATTTCAGTAAAAAAATAAAAGAACTTGAAGGTCAATATAATATTTATGGCTTAGGTAAATTAGACAATAATTAATAAATAACTATTATAATTGCACATATAATATTGTGCAGTATCAATGGTTGAGCTAATATTATATGCAATCATTTAAATTTTTTGTAACTACATTTTAATTGCATATAAAACTAGCAATTTATATGACTGATATAATTATTAGAGAACACTGAGGCTACATAGGTTAATTTCTATAAGAAACCCTGAACATTTGGGCGATGTCTCTTGTAACACTACTAGTGATAGACCATTTCCACAAAGACATAAAACTTTAAAAAAGTCAAACATGTGTACCTATAATCCAATTTAAGAAATTGAATATTCCTTTTTTTTTTTTAGCTTTTATTTATTTTAAGAGTGTTTTCTTTATTTTAAGTGTGCTTTTCTAGGACCCATCAGCTCTAAGTCAAGTAGTTGTTTCAGTCTAGTGGAGGGTGCAGCTCAGAGTGGCCCATGTGGGGACCAAACCAGCAACCTTGTTGTTAAGAGCACCGCGTTCTAACCAACTGAGCTAACCGGCCGCCCCCAGAAATGGGATATTCTTAGTACATAATAATCCCCTGTGTGTCCCTCCCTAATTGCATCACCCTCCTTCCACACAAGTAATCATCCTTTTCTATCAATCAATACTTCCTTTTCACCTTACACAAATTTATCTCTAAACAATACAACATTTAACTTTGCCTATTTTGAGCTATATATAAATAGGATGTTGCTTCATTTTTCTATAGCTTTCTTCCATTGTTCAAAATTTTGATTTTGAAATCAACTTTGTTGAGGTATATAGTTGGCATTTATTAATATTCATTGCTGAATAGTATCCATTGAATTAAAATACCACATTTTATGTATACATTTTCTTTGTGATATCTATTTTGGTTGTTTCCAATATTTAAATTAGTAAATGATGTTTCTACTAATATTATTGTGCATATCTCCTGGGACACATTGCAAGAGTTTCCCTAGGGAATATGTTAAAAAGTAAAATTGTGGATCAATGATATGCAAATGTTCAACTTTTCTAACAAATCCGAAAATGTTTTTCAACTTGGTTGTGCCAAGGTAAACTCCCTATAATAGGAATAAAATGTCCTGTTGCCTAAAATCTCACCAAAACAAGGAATTGTGCAACTTCTTTTATTTTTCCTGATATAGTGTGTATAAAATGATATCTTATTATGGTTTTAATATTTAATGTATTGATTACTAATGAGTTGAAATATTACTTCACAGGTTGATTTACTTGTTTGTTTTCTCTTTCACAAAATTCTTGTCTATATGTTTCACACAATTTTTCTATGTTTGCTTTATTTTGGTTTTGAGTTTTTAAAAGATATGTGTTATTTGTAATCTTTTATTATTTTAATATATATTTTCCCAGCTTTATATGATCCTTTGCTGGAACAAAAAATATATATATTTCACAATTTTAAAAATTATATCAATTTTAAAATAAAAATTATATAGAATTAACTTTTTTTTTTTTTAATGGTGCAATGTTAGGAGCCCAATTCAAATTTTTCCTGTGCACAATTACCCCAACATCATCTGGCTTTTATAGCAGATATGCTGAACCCAAGGGTTCAGAATCAAATTTATGGTTATGTGTGAGTCAGTTTGAAACTCTGTATTTTGCCTACCTGTCTATACCTATGCCAATACTGATATGTTTCTATAACTTTAAATTTATGTTACATTTTGATATCTGGCAATGCATGCCCTCCCCTTATCTCCTCCTTCAGGAGTCTCTGTTATTGTTTAGCTTTTTGCTCTTCATTGTTCATGTACAAAGGATGAACTTGATTTTTCCCCTTACTATACTGTAACTAAATAAAACCATGTTCATAAAAGTTATAATAAGAAAGGTCCAATATGGCAGAATAGGTAGATGTTATGCCTGCTCCCTCCCAGGATCACACCAAAATTACAACTAAATTATAGAACAATCAACCTTGAGAATCATCTGAAGACTAGCTGAACAGAAACCCTATATTGAGAATATAAAAAAGAGGCCACATTGAGACTGACAGGAAGGAGACATGAACCAGGGTGACCTCAAACCCACAATAGGATTGAGCACCAGGAAGGACAATTCAGCACCAGAGTTAGCTCCTCAAGAGGGAAGGGTCCCAGCCCCCCTAGGGGTCCTGAGGTAGGAAGAAGAGTCCCCGTTAGTATCTGGCACTGGAAATCTATGAGGATTCCACCTGGAGGTCCTGGTGATATGGAAACCAGCTGGAAACCTGAGATGTCTTCTTAAAAGGCTTGCACACACACTCGCTCACAGACAGTCACCCTGGGCTCCTGTCGAGGGACAGTGATTCGAGAGGCACCAGAGGCATACAGGGAAAGACTGAGTCATGTGGCTTCACAGTGAGGGCTAGAGGGACAGCCGCCATCATCCCTGTGTGCAACCTGCCTCCCATGTAACTGACAAGAAGGCATCATCTTTCCCGTGTTGAACCCACACCCACAGGACCAAGTCTGAGACCTCTTTGGTCTGATACCATGTTTCCCCAAAAATAAAACCTAGCCAGACAATCAGCTCTAATGTGTCTCTTGGAGCAAAAATTAATATAGTAAAATAAGACTTTAATATAATTTAATTTAATATAATATAACTATAATATAATATAATAATATAATATAATATAATATAATATAATATAAATATAATATAATATAATATATAATACCGGGTCTTATATTAATGTTTGCTACAAAAGACGTATTAGAGCTGATTGTCCAGCTAGATCTTATTTTCAGGGAGACAGGGTAAAATCCACACATGTGTGCATCACCTTGATGATGCCCTTGGACCCCACCCCACCCAGCTAGTGAGGCATCGCCCAGGGCTCCCTCAGCTCCTGGGTGACCAGCCCCACCCTGTGAGCTGCAAAGGGCTTGTACAGCAGCAGACAGCCCAAGGCAGCCTGGAAAACTTTCAGTGGCAGGTAGCCAGCCCGAGCTTTCACTGCAGCCCTTCTTGGCTAACTGTTGGGGATCTGCGGGCACAAGACAAGAGGTGGCAGGCTGCAGGGTTCCCAGGGCTTTGTGTGGAGTGGCCATAGGTTTGGTATTGGCACAGAAGCTAAATACACTACATTAACTTTATGAAAACGTCTGGCCACACCCAATTCAGTTGGCATCACCAGGGGCATTGTAAACACTGGGTCAACAAGCCTGGACTACACATCTAAGAGGGCTCATTCAGCTGCTGAGCCTTATGAGCTGCTGGCAGATGGCAACAGGCCTAGAGGGGCCCTGGGCCTTTTGCTAAGTTGCCCCAGGCCTGATAATGGTGGCAGTTGACCTTGGTTCACATCAAGGCCACCCCCAACCCCCCCCCCCCCATACACACACATCTCTAGGTACAAAACAGGCAGCAACCAGTTGCATATAGCCTTGTAGCTCCTACCAGGTAGCCCTGGGCTGGTCATAGGCAAAGCTGACACTGGCCTGCACAGAGTCCCTCCCAAAAGGCACAAGAAAGAACATACTCAGAGGCTGGTCTCAGACCATACCAGAGAACTACCTGACTAGCCCCACAAACAACACACCCGAAGGATGGTATCAAAAGGAATAAAAGCACAGTCAGGCAGATCCTGCTCTGAGGTGTCAGCCCCAACACAGCAACTCATATGCTGTGGGCATAGCCAATACTCACAGCCAGCCATCCTGAGAGTCAGTGCCACCCAGTGATGTGCCAAAAGCAATTAAGACTCAACTACAACAGGATAATATACACAACACACAAGAGGGCCACTCCAGGATCACATGCACAGGTGATCAGAGATCGCACCACTGTACCACACAGGATGACTACTACACAAGGCCACCTGGCAGAGACTGAGACACATAGGAGATTTAGCTGATACATAGACGTAAACGAAGAGAGGCAGCCACAATGAAGAAACAAAGAAACATGTTCCAAAAAGAACAAGAGAAAACTCCAGAAAAAGAACTAAATAAAATGGAGACAACCAACCTACCAGAGCAGGGTTTAAAACACCGATTATTTAAAAGACAAGGTAGCATAAAACATACAATCAGAATACCAAAAAGAAAGAAAATAATAATAATAATAATAATAATAATAATAATACAGTTTAAGGGATCTGTAGGAAAACATCAAGTGTAACAACATTCGCATCATAGGAGTACCAGAGGAAGAGAGGGAGCATTGGATCAAAAACCTATTTGAAGAAATAATGACTGAAAACTTCTCTAACCTGGTGAAGGAAATAGACATAAAAGCCCAGGAAGTGCAGAAGGTCCCAGACAAGATGAACTCAAACCAAGACACATTATAAATAAAATGGCAAAGGTTAAGAACAAAGAGATAATGCTAAAAGCAGCAAGAGAAAGACAACTGGTTACTTACAAGGGAGTTCCCATAAGATTGTCAGCTGTTTTCTCAACAGAAACTTTGCAGCCCAGAAGAGAGAGGCAGGAATACTGAAAGTGATGAGAAGCAAGGGCCTACAACTAAGACTCTAGTCAGCAAGGCTGTTACTTACCATTAAAGGAGAGACAAAGAGCTTCCCAGACAAGAAAAAGCTAAAAGAATTACGCCAGCTTTATACCAAGCCAGTATTACAAAAAATGTTAAAGGGACTACTTTAAGATAAAAAGAAGAGGGAAAACAAAGAACCTAAAGAAGATCAATAGTATGAATAATAAAATAGCAATAATTATGTACCTATCAATAAGTTTAAATGTAAATGGATTAAATTCTCCAACCAAAAGACATAGGGTAGCTGAATGGAAGAAACAAACATGCCAAAAAAACACATAGCCATACATATGCTGTCTACAAGAGAACCATCTAAGATCCAAAGACACACATAGCTTGAAAGTAAAGGGATGGAAAAAGTTATTTCATACTGATGGAAACAAACAAACAAACAAAGCAAGGGTGGCAATACTTGTATCAAACAAAATAGATTTGAAAATGAAAACTATAATTGGAGACAAAAAATGACATTACATAACGATAAAGGGATCAATCCAAGAAGAGGACATAATCCTAGTAAATATTTATGCATTCAACATAGAAGCACCTAAATATATGAAACAAATATTGGTCAACATAAAGGGAGAGATTGGGAGTAGCACAATCATACTCAGGGACTTTAACACCACATTGTCACCAATGGACAGATCTTCCAAACAGAAAGTTACAAGGAAAAGTGGCCTTAAATGACATACTAGACCAGATGGATATAATTAATATTTTTAGAGCATTTCACCCCAAAGCAGAAGAATATACATTCTTTTCAAGTGCCCATGGAACATTTTCCAAGATAGACTACATGTTAGACCACAAAACAAATCTCAATAAACTTGAAAAGATTGAAATTGTATCAAGAGTCTTCTCTGACCACAATGACATGACACTAGACATTAATTACACATAATGAAAAACACACAAATACATGCTGGCTAAATAACATGCTATTAAACAATGAATGGTAAACAATGAGATCAAGGAAGAAATCAAGAGATATCTTGAGAAAAAAGAAAATGAAAACACACTGATCCAAAATCTATGGGGCACAGTGAAACTAGTCCTAAGAGGGAAATTCATAGCAAGACAGACCTACATCAAAAATCAAGAAAAATCTCAAATAAATAATCTAACTTTACACCTAAGGGAACTGCAGAAAGAATTGTAAACAAAGCCCAAAGTGAGTAGAAGGAAGGAAATCATAAAGATGACAGTAGAAATAAACAAAATAGAGGCTAAAAAATAATAATACCAAAGATCAGCAAAACCAAGAGCTGGTTCTTTGAAAAGAGAAACGAAATTGATACACCATTAACCAGACTCATCAAGAAGAAAAGAGAGAGGATACAAAATAATAAAATCAGAAATGAAAGAGAAGTGACAATGGACAGCACAGAAATCTGAAAGAAATGGATACATTCCTAGAAATACACAATTTTCCAGTTTTCCAAGGCTGAATAAAGAACAAATAGAAAATCTGAACCAACCAATTAGTACCAATGAAATCGAATCTATAATCAACAAGATCCCAAACAAAATCCTGGACTAGATGGCCTCACAGGTCAATTTTACAAACATTCAAAAAGGAATTAATACCTATTCTTCTGAAACTGTTCCAAAAAATTCAAGAGGAAGGGGAGGCTCCCAAGATCATTCTGTGAGGCCACCAGTACCCTGATTCTAAAACAAGGAAAACAATTACAAAAAAAGAAAACTATAGGCTGATATCCCTGATGAACATCGATGCAAAAATCTTCAACAAAATCTTAGCAAACAGAATCCAGCAATACATTATACAGATCATACACCATGATCAAGTGTCATTCATTCCTGGTATTCAAGGTCTGTTCAATATCTGCAAATCAATTAATGTGATACACCAAAAAAACAAAATGAAAAATAAAAATCATATGATATCAATCGATGCAAAAAAGCGTTTGACAACATCCAGCATAGATTTATGATGAAAACTCTCAGCAAAGTAGGAATAGAGGGGCTGTACCTCAACATAATAAGGACTGTCTATGACAAACCCACAGCTAACATCAGACTGCATGGGGAAAAGCTAAAAACATTCCCCTTAAGATCAGGAATAAGACAAGGATTTCCACTTTCACCACTTTTATTAAACATAGTATTAGAAGTCCTAGTCACAACAATCAGACAAGAATAATAAATAAAAGACATCCAAATTGGAAAGGAAGAATTGAAACTGTCATTATTTGCAGATGACATGATACTATATAGAGAGATCCCCAAAGATCTCACCAAAACCATATAACTGGTAAATCAATTTAGTAAAGTAGCAGGATACAAAATTAATATTCAGAAATCAGTTATATTTTTATACACCAATAACGAACTATCATAAAGAGAGCAATCATAAGAAAACAATACCATTTATAATCACATCAATAAAATACAATAAAATACTTTAGAATACATTTAACCAAGAAAGTAAAAGATCTGTACTCAGAAAATCATAAGACATTAAAGAGAGACATTAAAGAAGATACAAATAAATGGAAGCATATACCATGCTTATGTATAGGAAGAATTAATATAATTAAAATGTCCATACTACCCAAAGCAATCTATAGATTCAATGCTAATCCAATCAAAATACCAATGGCATTTTTTTGAAGAACTAGAAAAATAACCCTAAAATTTATATGGAACAATAAAAGATCCCAAGTATTGAGATCATTATGCTATGCAAAATAAATCATACAGAAAAAGTTGAGAACCATATGATTTCACTGATATGTGGGATATAAAACTGAAAGCAACAAAGGAATAAGACAAACAAACAAAGAAAGAAAAACTCATAGACCTAGACAGTAGTTTAGTGGTTACCAGAGGGGAAGGTGGAAGGGGGGTGGTAGATAAGGGAAAACGGGATCAAATATATGGTGATGGAAGGAGAACTAACTCTGGGTGGTGAAACACAATGTGATATATAGATGATGTATTACAGAATTGTACATTTGAAACCTGTGTAACTTTACTAAACATTGACACCTCAATAAACTTTAATAAAAAATATATAAATAAAAAGACCCCAAATAGCCATGGAAATCTTGAGAAAGAAGAACAAAGTTGAAGGTATAATGCTACCTCATATGAAACTATACTACAAGGCTATAGTGATCAAAATAGCATGGTATTGGCATAAAAACAAACACATTGATCAATGAAACAGAATAGAGAGCCCAGAAATAAATCCAGGCCTATATGGTTACTTAATCTATTACAAAGGAGGCAAACAGACATAATGGGAATAAGACAGTCTCATCAATAAATGGTACTGGGAAAACTGGACAGATATATGCAAAACAAAATGAAACTGGGCCATCTTCTTACTCCATATACAAGAATAAACTCAAAATATATTTAAGACTTAACTGTAAACTCCCAAACCATAAAACTCTTAGAAGAAAACCTAGGCAGTAAACACATAATAATAGTTTTACTGATATATCTCCTTAAGCCAGGAAAACAAACAAAAAAAATAAATAAATAAAAGAAGAAGAGAAAGAAATGGGACTACATCAAACTAAAAAGTTTTTTCACAGCAAAGGAAACCATTAACAAAACAAGAAGACATACTACTGAGTGGGAAAGATATTCGCCAAAGATACATCTGATAAAGGGTTAATATCAAAAGGATATACAGATGGCCAATAGACATACGAAAAAATGCTCAAAGTTGCTAATCATCAGAGAAATGCAAATTAAAGCCACAATGAGATGTCACCTCACACCTGTCAGAATGGCTACCATTAATAAATCAACAAACAACAAGTGTTGGCGAGGACATGGAAGAAAGGAAACTTTCAGGTAATATTGGTGAGATTTCAAATTGGTGCAGCTACTATGGAAAACAGTATGGAGGTTCTCCCAAAAATTAAAAATAGAGCTACCTTATGATTCAGCAATTCCACTCCTGGGTATTTGCCCAAAGAAATCCAAAACACAAATTTGAAAAGACATATGAACCTCTATGTTCACTGAAGTGTTATTCACAATAGTCAAGATACGGAAATAATTGAAATGACCATCAATAGACAATTAGATTAAGAAATTGTGGTACATATATACAATGGAATAATACTCTGTCATAAAAAATAATGATATAGTACCATTTGCGACAACTTGGATGGACCTAGAGAGTATTATGCTAAGTGAAATACGTCCGACTGAAAAATACAAATACCATATGACCTCACTTATATGTTGAATCCAAAGAACAAAATAAATGAACAAACAAGACAGAAATAGACCCATAGATACAGAGAACAAACTGATGGTTACTAGATGGGGAGGGGGGCATTGGAGGGCTGAATAAGAAACGTGAAGGGATTAAGATGTTCAGGTTGGTATTTACAGAAGAGTCCCTGGGATGTAAAGTACAGTATCGGGCGTATAGTCAATAGTATTGTAAAAACTACATATAGTGTCAGATGGGCACCAAACTTATTGGGGGGGATAATTTCATAAATTATATAAATGTTTAACTACTATGCTGTACACCTGAAACTAATATAATATTGAATGTCAACTATAATTAAAAAGAATGGTCACAGGATGTGTAGTGCAGAGTGGGGAATAGCGTCAATAAAGTTCTAATAACTACGTACAGTGTTGGGTGGTTAGAAGACCTGTTGGGATGATCACTTTGTGAGTAATGTAAATGTCTGATCACTATGTTGTGCCTGAAACCAATAAAAAAGTTGTAATAAAATAAAGAGTATTTTGATTAAAAATATAATTGAAAATGCTTTTTGTGTCAAGATAATTCTCAGTATCGTAGATTGTACAATAAAGTAAATTTATGGTTGAAATATAACACTGTAAACAATATTTAATAACAAGACATAAAGTGGGGAAGCGTTCTAATAATGTAATGGATATATTAAGAATATAAAATAGTTTCTACTGATTATCAAAAAATAAAGACAGTAATCTCATAGGACAAAAAATGTGAAAAAGATATGAAGAATCAATTTGAAAAATAATATACAAATGAAAGGTATATTTATTAAAGTTATATACATTTACTAGTAAATAGAAAACTGGCATTTCCTAATGAAATACCATTATTAACTAATCAGACTAGCAAATGTTAAATTTATTGATAAAATTAGTTTTAGAAAAGGTATGGGAAATGGGGTATCATACAAAATTGGTTACTGTGCACATTGCAACAATTTTTACGGTCACATTATAATTGTTATCTAATCAATAGGGTATATCATTTGAAATACCTCTTCTTGATATCTCTCCTACAGAAATATTCACATGCACAAAAGATGCATGTACTAAGTTTATGGCAACACCAAGTGATTATAATGGTATCTCTGTACTACGTAATACTATGCAGCCATTACAAAGTAATTAAGTGGATTTGTAGATATTTACATTAAATATCTCTAAAGTATATTGTCAAAATATATTAATATATATTTTACATCCATTCAGTAACACGCTACTCAGCAGTAAAAGAGGAATGAATTATTGATGCTCATTACAACATAGATGAATCTTGAAATAAGTCGCTGAGTAAAAGGACCCAGAAAAAAGAGCATAGACAGTATGATTCATGCATAGAAACATCCAGAAATGTTAATCTATAATGAAGAATGCAGATCAGTAATCTGTGGGGAAGTGGGTATTGGCAGAGAGGGACTACCAAGGGGCACAAGGAAACTTTTGAGCCTGGTGGAAATGTTCATTTCCTTGATGGTGATATGTACATGTGTCAAGGCTGATCAAACTGTATTCTCTAAATTTGTGTGATTTGTGTACTTCAATTATACTTCAATATGATTTGAAAACAAAAACAGTTTGAGAAACCTACTACTTCAGGATGTTCAGATTCAGGTCCTTTCCTGGCTCCATTCCAGGAGAGAAATATTTGTCACTTGGGAGGAATATACCAAGGAATCTCCTGTGTTTGCAAAATTGTAACATGGACCTTATACAGCCCACAGTTAATTAAAACTATAGCTGACAGTGGAAAGACGTGACTTTGTCTAGTAAAATGTGTATAGTCAGATCATGGTGGTAGGAGAGTTATTTATTCAGATATATGGCTTACTCAGCCCCACAAGACAGATTATCTGAGAGCATTGTAGAAAAGCAAAAGAAGAGCCTGAATTCAATAAAAAAAACAAACCCTTGGCTGGAAGAGGTGATGTCAGTAGTTCTGTGATCACATTGAGTGGTTATGGCCAGAATATAAATACCTCCATAATTTCCATCAAAGAAATCATTGAATTTAATTATTACTTGATCAGTTGCCTAGATTTATTCACTAGCTACAGATCGTGTTTTTCCAACACTATCATTGTTCGAACTCTTTTGTGGTTTCCAAACTTTTAAAAAGCAATAGACCCTTTAATGAAGCAAAATCTCACTCAAAATATTCACCTCAATCACCACCCCTGGCATTGATAAAAGTGAGATATTTATTTTATAGGGTTACATTTTTAAACCTGATAATGAATAAGAATAATATAACGAGGGGATAGTGGCTACCTAGGGCCACATGTAGTGCTTGAGGACTATTGCTGCTGATGTGTCAGCCTCAGCATCCATTTCTATATCCTGTCTGAACTTCAGTTTTCAGAAATCTGATTCATTCAGATTTCAGTAGTTTCAAACGGCATTTCTTTTTATCAGTGCCCATTGCAAACTGAGTATACTCTTCCATGAAGCTGATCTAGATTCTTGAGAAGACTGGGACAAATATTTGCTTATACGTTAAATCACTATTAACTAATAACTGATTTCATTCCTTACCGAAACACTCAGGCAAGACACAGCAACAATTTACAATCACTGTTAAATTATCTACTATGAAAGTGACACAATTCAAGGCGCCGTGCACTTACTTATCATGGTACAACTTTTACTCATGATAAGCACATGCAAAACAAACATACCTGAGCCTTATATGACATTCCACAATGAAGAACACATGTGGTTAACAGTGTTTTACTTGTAAAATTGTGTGTGTTTCAGACATGCAAAAGCCTAAGTCAAAATTTGGAAAAGAAAAAAAAAAAAAAAGCTGAGTCAGAACAGAGTGACAACCTCAATAACCAACAAAAAATTCAAAGATACTAACCCGGATAGCAGAAAGTACCCGGATAGAAAAGCTATCCGGGTTAGTATTTGGAAAAAATTCTAAGATGAGCCCCAGTGACCCATTACCGTGTATACCCCCTCTCTGAGTGATGGTAGAAACTTTCAATTACTTTTAACCAACAGAACATGGCAAAAGTAATGGATTATCATTGTTATTAATACCATGTTTCCCAGAAAATAAGATCTTGCCAGACCATCAGCTCTAATGCCTCTTTTGGAGCAAAAATTAATATAAGACCCGGTCTTATATTATATAAGATTCAGGCATATTATAGTACAATAAGACCAGGTCTTATATTAATTTTTGCTCCAAAAGACGCATTAGAGCTGATGGTCTGGCTAGGTCTTATTTTTGGGGAAACACAGTATGTTACTGTTATGCAGGGTCTCTGTTCCCAATCCCCACTTAAGAACGCAGGATATGGTGAGGCCCAAAGGAACACCCACGGAGCCATAGGTAGGGGAGTCATACCATTATAGTCTCACTGGCGGCTGGGTTGGAGACACAGGAAGCAGGAGCCACACAATCCGCAACCTAACGTCCACTTCTCTGCCAACCAACCTCACTTGCTAACTGCAATCCTCGCTTGTTAGCTTAGCCACGGCAGTTCTATCAGTGGCTAATGGCTAACCAGTAACAGCTGATGGCCAACGAGTCACAGCTGTTGGCCATCTACTACCCGAGCCAGCACCTCTCCACGTGAGGCCGAGAGCCTGGAAACTGCTCTCTGGGACTCTGTCCCCACAGTTACATTATATGGCAAAGGTGAAGGGATTTTGCAGATGTAATTAAGGTCCCTGATTAGTTGATTTTAAGTTAATCAAAAGGGAGGTTATCCTTCCTGGGCCTGACTTAATAAGGTGAAACCTTTCAGAGACAGAAATCCAACTCCCTTGCCCATCTTGAAGAAACAAATCATGAAATATACAGCCAACAAGCACATGGGCTTAGAAGAGGACTTTGAGCTTCACGTGACGCCCCTCGCTTCTATCAGGGTCTCACCTGAATGCACCCAAGATCAGCGGGCTCAGCTAAGCCCTGCCTGGACGCCTGGCCTACGGAAGCTGTGGGATAATAAATGTGCACTGTTTAAACTCCTAAACATGTGGTAATTTGTTGTCCAACAATAGTGAAAAATATGTATACATATTTATATTGAAAAAAAATATAGATACTGTTATTATTATCTCCATGTTTTCAGTAAAAGATACTCAGGGATTTGCCCAAGATCACAGAACATGGTATACCTGGATTTAAAACTAAGCAGGCTGACTCCAGAGTAAACCAAATCGTTGTGACTAATATAATATTACTTTTACCTTCTGAATATTCAAGATGTTGAAGAGTTTCAAAGTTAATGGTTTTCCAACACATTTAACAAGGTAGATGATCATGGTGAGTAAAATTGTTTTAGTCTAAAATTATGTGTAACTCATAAAAAAGACTGTGACTCCCTGTTAAATTCACACTAAATGCAAAAGGTAATTGATATTGTTGCCCAGTGTTGCCATTCTGGCTTTTGAAGTAAGAAACACAGAACTGAAGACTTGACTGCAAGGAAAAAAGAACAGAGAACAGATCGACTGTTGGCATAACACCTGATCTACTCGTATACTGAATTTTATGGGTGAAACAAGATTTAAAAAAAAACTTTTCAATGTACCTCAAAACCACTTGTTTCTCCAAATGCTTATTTTAGCGTTTTTCCATATATTGAGGTTGTGGTGTGTTTGAAACTGAACAAGATGAAATATCAAATGTTATAGTGCTGAATTTGGAGAAGGAGAGAGAGAGAGAGAGAGACAGAGACAGAGACAGAGACAGAGACAGAGAGACAGAGAGACAGAGAGAGAGACAGAGAGGGAAAGAGAGGGAGAGAGAGAGGAGAGAGAGATTAAAATAATTTCTTATAAGATCTTTTAAATGATCTTGTATGGCAGGAGACAAAAGGTCATTTATCTCTTATCATTCAAGAGATGAAAGAGTGAGAGACATAAAATTGATCTGTTCAATTCTCCCTCATTCTATTCTATTCCAGGGTTCATATCCTAAGTCTGTCCATAGCTAATGATAAAATTGCAGGTGTTTCTGGATACAGTTTTCACAGAGGATATATGATAGGTTTTTGAAAAGATTCCATGATAGATTTTGAAAAGTCTTTTTTCCTGATTGTCTTCATTATTTCTTCTCTGCTTAATCATAGCCTTTTTTGCACTGGTACTTTTTTCTTTTCTATATGTGTGCTTGCTTAAATAGATTTTAAGCATGAGTCTTCGCAAATTATTTCCTAAATGAATAAAATCACATAGTGGGAAATAATTAAATCCCAAACAACAACACATGAGGAGTAGTAAGGCATATCAGAGAGCACGATTAATTAACTCTTTCATGCCATTAGTTACCCTGTCACTGTGGAAGTGTTCCAAATAGCATAATCATCTCTTCATTTTTCCTTTAGGGACTTGAAAACAAGACAAGCCTTAGTAAATTGAAAGGGAAACAAATTGATGATGATGAAGTACAGCACTAAGAAATGATGAGTGTCGTGCACGGAGGCCTTCTCGCCGCGCCATCTTTCAGGCGGGGCGGCCTGCGGGGTCTCTGCTCCCACTCCCCCCACAAGAACGCAGGATATGGTGAGGCCAAAAAGGAACACCCACGGAGCCATAGGTAGGGGAGTCATACCACTATGGTCTCACTGGAGGCTGGGCCCACCAGATGCGTGACCTGCTGTCCGCCTTTCCACCAACCAACCAACCAACGACTCTCCTCCACTCTCTCCTCTGTTCCTCTCTCTCCGCTCTCCTCTTCCGCTCTCTTCGGCTCGGCTCGGCTCGGCTCCTCGGCAATCCTCGGCAGTCCTCCGTAGTCGCAGCAGTTATACCAGCGGCCAATTGGCTAACTGGCCACAGCCGACGGCCAATCAGCCACAGCCGACGGCCATTCACCACCCGAGCCAGTACCCCTTCACATGAGGCTGAGAGCCTGTAAACTACTCTCTGGGGCTCTGTCCCCACAATGAGTGTTAAAAATCCAGAGAACAACTGTGGGGACAGAGCCCCAAAAGGCAGTTTCCAGGCTCTTGGCCTCACATAGAAAGGTGCTGGCTCAGCTAGTAAATGGCCATCAACTGTGATTGCATGGCCATCAGCTGTGGCTAGTTGGCCATCAGCTGTAACCAGTGAGCCATTGGCCACTAATATAACTGCCGTGGCTACGCTAGCAAAAAAATGGGGGCTAGCAAGAAGATGGTGGCTGAGCCTGCAAGAGTCGATTGCAGTTAGCATGGCGGATTACAGCTAGAGATGGGGAGTAAGTCAGTTGACAGAAAAGAGGACAGCAGGTCGCACGTCCTGCGAATCCAGCCTCCAGTGAGACTCTAGTGGTGAGACTCCCCTAACTATGGCTCCGTGGGTGTTCCTTTTTGGCCTCACCATATCCTGCGTTCTTGTGTGGGGAGCGGGAGCTGAGACCCCGCAGGCTGCCCTGCATGACACATGGCGCAGCGAGCAGGGTCCCCCGCACGACAATAACTTTTATTTTATTCTACACAAAAACAATAAGAACAACAAAAATGAAGTTGAATTTGAAAATCCTAGGTATTTACAATTCCATTTGACACCCCTTTAATTTCAGTAGCTACTATCATGTTGTCATGCGGGGTCTCTCTGGTCATGCTCCCCAATTAAGAACATAGGACATGGTGAGGCCAAAAAGGAACACCCATGGAGCCATAGGTAGGGGAGTCATACCATTATAGTCCTGCTGGCGGCTGGGTTGGAGACACAGGAAGCAGGCTGTACACGATGCGCAATCCGCCGTCCGCTTCTCTGCAATCAACCAACCCCTAGAGTAGCCACATCAGTAATATCAGTGGCTAATGGCTAACCGGTAATAGCTGATGGCCAACTAGTCACAGCTGATGGCCAACTAGTCACAGCTGATGGCCAACTAGTCACAGCTGATGGCCAACTAGTCACAGCTGATGGCCATCTGCTCCCAAGCTACTTTTCCACATGAGGCCAAGACCCTGGAAAGTGCTCTCTGGGACCTGTCCCCACACTCTCCCTGTCCCCCAGTGTCTCACCTCATTATCTACGCCACAAGGGTCTTCCGTGAGGGGCCCTGCATCAGCAACCCACCTCATGAGAAAAAGTTTCAGTCCAGTTTAGCTAATATTCCAAGGGTTGTCCCTCTATGTCCACCTACTTCCTGGGCACAGCCAGCGTTCTCAGGAACAATATTGTACCATTGTGGGGACAGAGCCCCAGAAAGCAGTTTCCAGGCTCTTGGCCTCACAGAGAAAGCTGCTGGCTCAGGTAGTAAATGGCCATCAACTGTGATCGGATGGCCATCAGCTGTAGCTAGTTGGCCATCAGCTGTAACCAGTGAGCCATTGGCCACTAATATAACTGCCGTGGCTACGCTAGCAGAAAATGGGGAGCTAGCAAGAAGATGGTGGCTGAGCCTGCAAGTGGTGCAGTGAGGGTTGCAAACAGTGTGGCTCCTGCTTCCTGTTTCTCCAACCCAGGCGGCAGCAAGACTATAGTGATATGACTCCCCTACCTATGGCTCCGTGGGTGTTCCTTTTTGGCCTCACCATATCCTGCGTTCTTGTGTGGGGAGCAGGACCAGAGACCCCGCAGGCCTCCCTGCACAACAAATGGCGCAGCGAGCAGGGTCTCCCGCATGACAACCATGCTGGAACAATAGTGGCTCACAGCCAAGGTGCTTACATATTCTAGAAGGCAGCGGGTAGAGCAACATCCACCAGTTCCACTACATGGTGGTACATTCCCAAGCAAATAGTCAAGCAGTCTATCAAATTAGAGATGGAAAGCAATTCCCCATAGTCCACAGTCATTCTCCAGGGCTGTGTGTTGGCCTCATAATGTGTGCCCTCTCTGCAGAGCGAGGGCTCCAAGTCCTCCCCAAACTGGGGGTGAGGGACGACCTTGACCTCACCTGCATCCTGCACCAAGGACTCAGCAAGCGTTTCCTCCTGGGACAAGTCCCGCACACGGGCTGCCCTAGCAAGTGCTTCCCAGCCCACACTGCCACAATGACCTTCGCTCTCTCTGGCCTGTGCTGGTTGGAGAAACATCCACGTCTTCCCTCCACAGGGGTCCAGCTTATGAGAACAGGAGCCATCAGGCACCACACGCAGTGTGGGGGCCACATGTTCTCTTGCCCAGGGGCAGACGACTCCGTTACCTGACTGGGAGAACCCTACTCACGAAACTGACCTTTCATACATACAAACTGCTCCATTACCCGTTTGGGGATTCTGGCCGGCACCATACCCTGCTCACTGAACCATGTGTTATTCAGGGACTCTGGTCTCGCTCCCCATGTAAGATCGCAGGATATGGTGAGGCCAAAAAGGCACACCATAGATAAGGGGTTCATACCACTGTAGTCTTGCTAGGGATGGGATGGAGATACAGGAAGCAGGATCCACATGATGCACAATCCACTGGCCACTTCTCTGCCAACCAACCAACAACCAATCCTCTAGCGTAGCCATGGAAGTTATATCAGTGGCTAATGGCTAACTGGTAACAGCTGATGGTCACCCAGCCACAGTGGCTGGCCATCTGATAATCCAGCCAGCACCTTTCCATGTGAGGCCGAGAGCCTGGAAACTGCTCTCTGGGACTCTGTCCCCACAGCAATCTTAAACAATATAGCACACGTGTGTTAGCCATTAGATAGTGTGTTAGCTATCGATGGCTCCATTGGTGTTCCTTTTTGGCCTCACCATATCCTGTGTTCTTGTGTGGGGAGCAGGACCAGAGACCCTCCATGACACATGGCACAGTGAGCAGAGTATGGTGCTGGCCAGAATTTTCAAAGGGGTAATGGAGCAGTTTATACGTATGAAAGCTCAGTTTCATGAGCAGGGTATGGTGCTGGCCATAGCTCTCTGAAGGACAGTGGAACACTCAGTCTCAGGAAGCCCATGCGGAGTGGCGCCAGGAGCAGGAAACGCAACCTGCCTGGGAGAACATGACCCCTCAGTGAATTGGTGTTCCTCTCAAGCCTCCGGATGGCACGCTGCCCTATTGGCCAAAGCAAGTGTCATCTTCCTATTGGTGGTCTGCTGCTGCTGTGGGCTCTAGAGTTGTGGACATTTTATCCCAAGGCCTCCACCCAATCGGACACATGGCACTGCGAGCTAGATTCTGGCCAGGTAAAAATGATGTCTGACTCTGGGCAGGAGGACATGTGGCCCCCACACAGTGTGTGGTGCCCAGTAGCCACTGTTCTCAGGAGTTGGACCCCTATGGAGGCATGGGAAGACGTGGACAATTCTCCAACTAGCACAGGCTGGAGAGAGTGAAGGTCGTTGCGGCAGTGTGGGCTGGGAAGTGCTTGCTGGGGTGGCCCAGGTGCGGCACTTGTAATACCAGGAGGAATTGCTTGCTGAGTCCTCGGTGGAGGTTGTGGAGAGGACTTAGAGCCCTTGCTCTGCGGAGAGGGCACACATTGTGAGGCCAACGCACAGTCCTGGCAAATGACTGTGGACTATGGGGAATTGACTTCCATCCCTGATTTGATGGACCACTGGACTGTTTGCTTGGGAACATTCCACCATGTAGTGGAACTGGTGGATGTTTACTTCCTGTGTCTCACCCGCCACCAGCAAGATGATGGTACAGGTAGACCCCTTGTTGGGGTACAGGTGGATGTTTACCTTCTGTGTCTTGACCGGCCGCCATCAAGAATATGTGAAAAACCCTGACTATGCCCAGAAAGACAGGTGGTACCCTGAAAACCTTGGCTGTGCTCAGAAAACCTGGCTGTGCCCAGGATATTGCATCCACCTCCAGGTTCCCGACACAGGTCCCCCTCACAGAAGATGCTTGTGGCGTGGATTGTGAGGTGAGACCCTGTAGGGGCGGAGTGTGGGGACAGAGTCCCAGACAGTAGTTTCCACGTGATCGGCCTCACGTGGAAAGGTGCTGGCTCGATTATCAGATGGCCATCCACTGTGGCTGGGTGGCCATCGGCTGTTACTGGTTAGCCATTAACCACTGATATAACTGTCGTGGCTATGCTGGGGAGTTGGTTGTCAGTTGGTTGGCAGAGAAGTGGACGGCAGATTGCGCATCATGTGGAGCCTGTTTCCTGTGTCTCCATCCCAGCTTCAGCGAGACTATAGTGGTATGAATCCCCTAACTGAGGCTCCGTTGGTGTTCCTTTTTGACCTCACCATATCTTGTGTTCTTGAGCGTGGAGCAGGACCAGAGACCCTGTATGACAATTGCTTATATGGAAAAAATCTCTTTTATTTGCCTTTTCATAACATCTTGTGAAGTACAGTGTCTTGGGTTTGAAGCTTTATGCATGTAGGAATGGTCTCCATCCAGAACTGTAAAGCTTTCTATGGGAAGGGAGAATAGTCTATGCATCTGCAATTGTCCCCAGACCCCAGTACACTGCTTTGCATACTGGAAAGCTCAATCATTAAGAATGTTCTGCAGTTATGTGCTTGCTTAAACTTACCTACTACGTTTATTTGACCTCTCATAGGTTCAAAGTCTCATAATTGACCCAGCCCTTTTAGGTTTCATTAAATTTCATTTTTATCCACTGTTGCATAAACAGGAGAGGAAAAGGCGTTCATGTGAAACTAGCACAAGACATGGACACTTCAGTCCTCCCACCCCACACTCTCCTGCTTCTGGAGAAATATGTCCAATCTAGTTTTTCCAGCGAAGCTGAGGACTTATGTCCAACACCAAGGATATACGCTCATTTAGACTGTAACGCTCTGTAGTTACCACGGATTTATTTCAGGGACTTTCAATTATAATTGTTGCAGATAAAACAACGCTCATCTTACCTAATTAAAAACCTTCTAACTTAGGGTAAAGAATATGTTATATTACTGACAAAAAATAATTCCATTAAAACATATAATATTAATTTATTTTAATAGTTTTGTTTCAAAATTAACGACAAGGGAATAACACTTATTGTGTGACTGTAGAGGTAGAATGATAGCAAATATCACCATCTTTATGTGCTATCATTTCAGTCTCCTTTTAAATTAAGAGTACTATATGCCTTAAATAGGGGCGTGCAAATTGAATATTGTGCTGTCTTTCTAGAACCAGATCCAAGTCTCTAAACCATAATATATTTTTTTAAAACTATTTTATAAAAAGTTCTATTGGACATACCAAAGTAACATCGAACCTTCTAAAATTACAAGGATAAATGTGACAATTTACATTTCATACAGGAGACAAGCAAAAACTGGATGTTCAGTTGTCTTTTATTCTCCCTGTCTTACCGTAAGATATGCTGCCACTTTGCTTTTATTATTTTTTTTCTCAGAACTGAAAGATAACAGTATGGATAACATTTTAAAAAGCAGCCAATAAATTTTATTATAAGGAAGAATTATTTATGTGTTTTAGAGCTTTCAAAAAAGTTAGTTCATATTTACAAAGCAGTAGTTTAATGAATTATAGATTACAAGATACTGGCAAACTAAATGAAAAAGACTTTTATTAGATCAAGATGAACAAGTTCAAGATGAAGCCTCATCATAGATCAGATAAATAATCCCAAAAGTAAGCACTCAAAGAGATTTACAGTCTTTCCTTCATTCCCTTCAAAAAAAAAAAAAAAAAAAAAGAAAAGTATTTCAATTGCTTTCCAGACTAAGTCCCAGCCAACCTCTTTTCTTGTATATCTCTAATAAAATTACTCCTTGCTAATCTTACTTCCATCAAATTAAATACCTTTTATCCTTCTTTCCTACTTCAAAGAATCATTAAGACATTTCCATTATATTTTTAAAAACTAAATTATGCTGCTCAAATTTTTGCCGAACTCATTTTTTTTTTTTTTACTGGAATTGTAAACTCAATGATTCTAAAGGGAAAAAAATAATGCTGCTTATAATATTTTAGCAGACCAACATTTCTAAAATATATTACTATAATATTCTGCATAGACCAAACATTGTATCATTCTCACTTGCTCTTTGTAGCTTTGAATAAATTTGGCTGTCTAATTTGTGCTCTTACATCCATGCTGTAGACTGAAATCTTGAATCTCTCATTCTTTCCTACATTTATGACCGTCTTTTACACTACCTTTTGACTCCCTCCAAGATGCAGGAAACCTGACAGTAAATTATTTAAGTTCTTTTGGCTGAATCTCAAGCAAATCTGAAGGTGTCAGACAGAGATGTACAGTAATAGATGGGCAAATAGTAAGATTATAATAACGTACAATTTAAATAATAAGACAGTATTTAAACATGAACCAATCTGTCCTTGCTCTACATAAACCATGAATTGAAATTTTTCTATATCATTTGCCTAGGTTTATTTGCAAATTCACAAAAAGCTACATTATTGGAATGGATTTTTGATTAATTATTTTATGTAAAGTTTTATAAAAATATATTACTTTGTATTTAGATTTAAATCTAACTTATTTGGTATACAGTCATGATTTCTACAAGTGAAGTAACATAAAAATTATCAAAGCTAAAAAATAAATGTGTATATCATAATAATTTTTTTCCTACAAAATACCTATATCTCTATAATGGAATAATCAGAATTTGCCTTCATAAATATTCTAAGACTGAGTAAAATAGAGATTTCATTTCACTTCTCTTCTTACTTCAACATAGCCAGTTTCTTTCTGCAAGCCAGTTTCCCAACCTGTGGAATAAGCTAGATAAGATGACAGTTCCCTCTGGAAATTCCCTCTGGAGTGTATCAAAACACGCCAGAGAAATAAAAACTATGATAGCAAAGACTAAGGTTTCCAACCCCAAGCTTTTTTAGAGAGCCACTGGAGAATGGCCTTGAACCTGCTCTCAATTTCGTGTTTCTCTCTCTCTCTCTCTCTCTCTCTCTCTCTCTCTCTCTCTTTCTCATCAGTACATAGGGTGTTTCACAAACATTTTGAAATCAACAAATCTCTCTTTTGAAATGGAGCTCTAGGGATGATTTAAATTGTTTAACCCACTGGCAAATTCCTCCATTCTGGAGGATTAATTGACCATTCAGTCAATAAACTCTTGAAGACTTGAAGGGAAAGTTACAGACAGCCACATGGAACATATAGGAGACATACTAAAGGGACAGACATAGGTTCTTATTTAAAGAGGCTACGACTGAATCATGGAAGTAAATGACACATGCAATCAGAATAGATATGATCACATTAAGAATTAACTGACTGTTGACATAATCATTTATTTCCTATTGTGTTTAAGACTATGTTAGGCCAAAAAAAAAAAAGATTCTGTTAGGCACAAAAACGGATGAAGGAAAGAGCCTTCCCTCATGAATCCTTGCACTAGAAATAAGAAATGGATAACCATGTATAGAATAGAATATAGTCAATGCTAAGTGACATAAAAAAGGTAGGAATCTGCATCATGGAAGATGACAAGAGAAAGCTAGTTACTTTCACGAAAAAAATAAGTAAGTCTTCCGAAGGACAGTAGGATTTGAGCAAGACTGGAATAACAGAGAATTTAACTATGGCTAAGTGGTTAAGAAGGAAAAAAAAAATAAGACCACCCACAAAAAGAAAGACAAAATATGGCACCAAAAAAAAAGGTTTTGAATGCTAAAGAGTTTTACCTTCATTCTATAGAGCAGGATTTCCAAAACATGTGTAGAATAATGCCTATCGATATGTAAATGGATATTCCATTAGAAACCAATACAGGACTCTCTGGGAGAATTATTACATTTGTGAAAGATCAAATACTTAGTAGATAAGAGACTTCGAGGGCGAGAGGTCATGGAGCAGAGACTTGTCTTGGGGACAATACTATCACCACCCGAACATATCTGTGGCTATTCAATGGCAGCTGAAGCCAATGGGTGTGACATGAGGTGCGGAGGGTTTAGGAGTACGGAAGTACAGGCAACACCCGTATAACACGGTTGTTCTGTTCCTAAAAAATGCCGTTATGAGAATCTGTGTTATACGAAACGAAGAATTAGTACAAAAAAGGGACTTAGTTTCTAAAGATTAAAAAAAACACCCCATATTATTATATTTTCATGATTAAGAGAAATATCTTTATTAAAGCAATTTTCACCAAAACTATAACATATTAATATGTATTAAATAATGTTTTCTTCATCATCACTAAGCACCACTGAGGGTGTTTTCTTTTTGACAAGATATCTTCATCCTCTGAACTTAATACTCCACGAACAAAATAGATTTAAATTCTAATAAATTTTAAAATTCTGCAGTCAAATCTGATAACGACATACATACTCGAATGAAAAATTTCAAATGAGATATCTTTTGCTCTTAAAAGCTCTTATTACGTTCTATGTTGTTCAGGGATTTCCCTAATATCGAATTAGATATTTTTTTTTCCTCTTAAAATTTCCTATTATGCCCCATGTTGTATGAGTGTTTCCCCAATTCTTGAACCATGTCAGAGCGAAACTGTGTTATCGAAGTGCCACGTTATATGGGGGTTACTATAGCTGGACTGGTGCTGTATCTTGGAAAGGTAACTAGCAGTATTTCAGATAAAAACAAAGTAGATGGGGTGATGTCTTTCTAAAATAGAGGCTGGATCATGTCACTTCTCTAATTAATACTTCTTACTGTTTCTCAGCTTACAGTAAAAGCCAAATCCTTTATTCTGGCCTTTAAGGTTCTGGGTCTACTCCCTACCATTTCTCTCTCTCTCTCCCTCCTTCCGTCCCTCCCTCTCTCCCCCCCTCTCTCTGTCTCTCTTTCTCTCTCTGTCCCTCTCTGTCTCTCTCTCTCTCCCTCCCTCCCTCCCCTCTCCCTCCCTCCCTCCCTCCCTCTCTGTCTCTCTCTCTCTTTCTCTCTCTCTCTCTCTCATTCTCTTGAAAATTCGGCTTCACCCACACTGCCTTTTTAACACGGAGAGCATGCTTGTACTATACCCTGTTATTTTTGCTCCAAGGAAGACTGTTTCCCAGATTTACACATGGCTCACTCCCGCGATTCCTTCAATGGCCTGCTCTACCTGATCAACATTTTTTTTTTTTTTTAATAAATAACCATTCCATTGTAACTTTTGTCTAACTTTCAGTGCTCTTACACTGCTCAGTTATATTCATCACTCTAATCATCCTACCATATACTTTGCATTTATTACTTATTTGCTGTGTGTCTCCCACCCTAGAGTAGCTGTTCCAAGAAAAGAAGGACAGAGAGACTTTATATCCCCACTACCTAGAACATGGCCAGGCATGTACTAGTTACTCAATAAATAGGTACTAAAAGAGGAGAATGGAGGGAAAACTAAAGGTGTGGAGACTAATTAGAAAGTGTCTTGTAAGAGCGAATGTGAAAGGAAATGAGGGCTTAAATGTAGGTGGGAATAGAGTAGAGAGGAAAGATTAATACCTACCTCCAGTTATTTCAGGCATGTATTATAGTGGAAATGGAGCTGTGAAGGCAGGTGGTCTCTGGTTCAAATCCTTGACCCCTAATTTAGGAGCTGTGTGGCCATATGCAAATCATTTCATCTTTCTGAACCTCAATGTTCTCCTCTGTAGAAAAGGGAAAATGTCCCCTTTTCAGATGGCTATAGGTTACAGAAAAGATGAATGTCTAAAACATGGCCTAGCTGCTACCACTGGCATCTTTCCAGTATCATGTATTTGAACATATTTTTAAAAGAGGATTAGAAGTTCTATCTGTGCTGAGTCTCCACAAGTAGATTTTTGGTTGTGCAAAATAATGCATAACCTTTATATCTTCTATCATTTTTCATTGTTCTTAGTATGGTCCTATTTTTTATGTGATGCTGAAAATAAAATAATAATGAAAACTCCCATTTCTCCAACACACTTAACCTTATTTTAGTATCAAATGGAGCACATTTATATCTAATATGATGAACATACTGGAAAGCCGGCTCAGAGTAGTAAAGTCACTTATCCATGGTCACATAGCACATAAACAAAAGAAGTGGGATTCAGCTTCAAATCTTTATAGAATTCAAATTTATCTCATTGCCATTTCATATGTCTACCCAGACATTTTATAGTTTCTGAATTGACATGTTTCTTCCCTGAGTAAGGTTCATCTCTATCTTAAAAGTTTTCAGTGAAATCACATGGTTCTCTGCTTTTTCTGACTTATTTCGCTCAGCATTACACTCTCAAGATCCATCCATGTTGTCACAAATGTTCCTATATCATCTTTTCTTACCGCCGAATAGTATTCCATTGTGTATATATACCACAACTTTTTTATCCATTCATCTATCGAAGGACATTTTGGTTGTTTCCATGTCTTGGCCACCGTAAACAAAGCTGCAATGAACATTGGAGCACACGTGTCTTTATGTATAAATGTTTTCAGATTTTTTGGGTAGATACCCAGGAGAGGGATTGCTGGGTCATATGGTAATTCTATTCGTAATTTTTTGAGGAACCTCCACACGGCCTTCCATAGGGGCTGCACCAGTCTGCATTCCCACCAACAGTGTATGAGGGTTCCTTTTTCTCCACAGCCTCTCCAACACTTGTTACTATTTGTCTTGTTGATGATAGCCATTCTGACTGGGGTGAGGTGATATCTCATTGTGGTTTTGATTTGCATTTCTCTGATGATTAGTGATGTTGAGCATTTTTTCATATGTCTATTTGCTATTTGTATGTCCTCTTTGGAGAAATGTCTCTTCAAGCCCTCTGACCATTTTTCAATTGGGTTGTTTGTTTTTTTGTTGTTGAGTTGCATGAGTTCCTTGTATATTCTGGATACTAGCCCCTTATCGGAGGCACTGTTTGCAAAAATCTTCTCCCATTCAGTTGGTGGCCTCTTTATTTTGTCGATGGTTTCTTTTGCTGTGCAGAAGCTTTTAAGTTTCATATAGTCCCATTCATTTATTTTAGCTTTTACTTCCATTGCCTTTGAAGTCAAATTCATAAAATGGATGGATCTAGAGAGTGTAATGCTGAGCGAAATAAGTCAGACAGAAAAAGCAGAGAACCATGTGATTTCACTGATATGTGGTATATAAACCAAAAACAACAAAAGAACAAGACAAACAAATGAGAAACAGAAACTCATAGACACAGACAATAGTTTAGTGGTTGCCAGAGGGTAAGGGGGGTGGGGGTGGGAGATGAGGGTAAAGGGGGATCAAATATATGGTGATGGAAGGAGAACTGACTCTGGGTGGTGAACACACAATGGGATTTATAGATGATGTAATACAGAATTGTACACCTGAAATCTATGTAATTTTACTAACAATTGTCACCCCAATAAATTAAAAAAAAAAAAGTTTTCAAAACTTTAGCTTCCCTTGTGCTTACCCCATTTTACACCACATACCTAAAAATGGCTATCCTTGTTACCTCTTTCTTCACAGGCTTCTAACGACGTCCTACTTCACTTTGATCCAAAAATAAATGTTAGATTATGACCTTTAAATGTTTACTCCAAATTGTCGTTTCTACTTATTATTTACTCTCTAAGTTTATGACCTTGGAACATAGCGCCACAGATGCTTGTGCAGGCCAGAACCAGGGGCTCTCAAAGCGTGGAGGGGGCTTAAATAAAGATGTATAAATTAACATAACTTAGAGAACTTCTTTTTTTCGAATTATCACCTTTTCCCCTTAACATATGTTCCTAGCCCTGGGGCTCCAAGCATGAGAATTTTTTAAAGCTCTTCAATGATTCAGTTATTCCCTTTCCTTCCCACTTTATGCCTGAAAGCAACTGTCCAGGAGAGCAAAGGTTTGCACAGTTTTCTACTCTGTATCATCACTGCTGAGGTCTATGTAGCAGCAGTATCACAAACTGTCCTCTCCCACTTGGCAAGAGGAAAACAGAGAAAGAGAAAAAGGTAACAAAGCTCTCATCTATGAGAATTCAAAGCTCAGTAACAGGTGAGTTAGAAGTAGACTTGAGTCTAGCGAGAATATTGTAATTGCATTTTCTGAGAGAAGGGGTCTTAGTTTCTAGGTGGACATTGGAAGGAACTAGCATGAGCAAAATGCACATACGTTTGAGATAAGTGTTCGAAATGACTGGAACAAATCTATATGTTCATAATTAAAATAGGCATGTTGGTAACAAGTATACATTTCCTGCCAGTCTTTTTTCTAGTTCAGATGTGGCAACATGGGATTTGAGGCTTGCTGATTCTCACATTCGAAATGTTTTTGAGATGAAATATTTTTAATAAATTTACATACTTTTTATACTAAAGTGTATTGATTCCTATCTCAGTGAAAGATACATCTACGAACTATCCCGTTGACAACATCTTCTCTGATCTTTCTTGCCTTAGATCTTTTCATATGTTTTGTCTGTCTGAATTGATCTCCACTCACCTGGCCTCTTACTACAGAGTTCAGAAAAGGCTTCACCTCTTCAGTAACGCCCCCCCCGAGCCCCCCAACCATGGGTAACAAATCTCTCTCTTATGCTCTCATAGCATTTATATTATTTACCCTCATTTTACATGATATTACATATTGTGGTGCAATTGCCAGTTTGCTTATTTGTCTCAGCCATTATGCGGATACCCTGAAGATACGACATTCTTTTATATTATATTCAAATCACTTGTTTTACTGCTTGATGCATAATACTTTCGACTACAGCTACCAGTTTTGAGAAGGAGTGCTCAGTAGCCATAAATTAAAAATCAAGCTTAAACACTTGCTGCCATAAGCAAAAGATGATGGGATCCTTGCTTAAGGGAAATGAGCCCCACCAAGTTACATGGAAACATGAAAGAGAAACTTTCTTTCTGATGTAGCCGTGTGCTCTGATAACAAAATTGGCAACATACATAAATACCCTTTAATGTACAGCAAATAAGATACTCAAATAACAACAAAATTTTAATGTGCAACATCAGTTTATACTGAGGTGTATTTCAATTTTAGCTCTTTTTTGAGTTTAGCTAAAGGATTTTTTCCTTTTATTATCATAAAATATGTATATTCATTTAAATTTATTCAATTTTTATTGTGAAGATACTATTGTGAAAATCAATCTGAGATTGATAGTGAGAGCTCTTGCCTTCAGATAAATGAGTTTTCTATATTACAAGAAGATGCAGAACTTCATTTTTAGAAATTCTGTGAAACAAAGAAATACAAATTATTTGTGATAAAATTTGTCTCATGTAAAATAGTTTTTTCAGTTAATTTAGGGACTAGCACAAGATGAATGAACCACACGCATACATCATCTTGATTGTCTTTGAAAGATGATGTGCAACTTATTCACAACAAATTACTGTCATTAGGCTTAGTATTTATTCCTTAACATTCTCTCTCTGATCCGTTTTAGTTCCCAATTTAATAATGTTATTATAACCTGTTACACCATATGGACGTTGAATTAACTTTGAATTATTATGACATATAATTTGATATGTAGAAGTTAAATAAACTTTTATTTATTTTATCAGAGAAAAAGAGGTATAATAAAGAGCCTCCTCCCACCCTCCCCACCAGCCCACCTTCAAGGAAATATTGCAGATTACTGCTCACTTGGTAAAAGTCAATTATAGGGCAGCACTTTTATATGCACGAAAGTGCCAAGTTCTAATAAAGGCGCTTCCTAGGTATGATAGTTACAAAATTAGGTGAAAACATTTATTAAGTTCACAGCAAATGTAACAGAAGATGCTGGAGCTGAAACACAGCCAGATTTGCTAACAGCATGCAAACAACCTTCAGAGTCAAAAATCATTCAAAAATGTCTGATCTCATAACTGCATCAAAGCTGGCAGGTGCTCACTACACAGAACATTAATTTGGGAGATTTAGAGGGGGTTTTAAAGATAACCTTCTGTGCCAAATCCGTTAAGAGAAATGTGTCTCAGGATACCAATACTGAACATTCCATAATCTGTAAGAAGGATGCAGATATAAAATGGAAGCGAGAGAATATTTTCAACCCCAGAGTAATTATATAGTTTGCATTAGGCTCCTCTGTTTATACTGGTGGAGCGGAGTCCATGCAAAAGTGTGAAAGTAAAATCAGAATGGTTTCAGTTCACAGACAATAAAGTCACAACAATCAGAAGGATGGATCACAACCTAAAGATGTTTGATGTACAACAGCAAGAACGCACTCCCCCAAAATAGTAATGAACTCCTCGATAAGGACTTTGAAGGGCAGTGTTGATAACACTGCTCTTGTATCATTTATGTTATGCATATTTCATAGCAGTCTGCTGTTGCGTCCAAGCTTCTCAGCAGTGCAATGAGCCGAGTCCTGTCCTAGCAAGCTTCCCCGTCAACTTCATGATCTGACGTGAAGCCTTCAACAACGACCTGTGTCTTCTAGTGAGTTCTGAATCACTACAACCTTAACTCAAATTGAGCCAGGGGAAGGGTTTGTAGAAAAGTGAGAATATATACTGAACAAAAGTAAATGACCAAAATACATTTTATCTCGCAAAGAAATGTCAAAAGTGACAAATTTCCGATTTAAAATTATAAGATTTTGTGGATCAGAGGGGTAAATAATATTCCAAAATTACATTATACTTTAATATGTATCCTTAGCTACATGAGCTTAACAACATCAGATTAAAATTGTCACACATGAAACCTGCAGAAGGAAGATCTGAGGAAAATATAGCATTGGTTAGGGATCCAAGAAAAAGGAACTAATAGTTTAGGAAATATCTTATGAAGCTTTTTGTAAATGTGGACAAAACACTCTCTCATCAGAAGGACATTAAAAGGAACATGATTAAGCAAATAAAATAAAAATGACAGAAAATATGTCTGTGTCTTTAGTATTGCCTAATCTTCTAGTGTTTCTTAGAAATAGACCAAAGTGGGTGAGTGCGTGCAAAAAATTTAATATTTTTATTTCATCAGGATTTGTATTCTCTCCTGTGACATACAAGCAATCATATATAGTCTTATTTCTACCTCAGTTTTACTCTCTTTCTTTTAAGCCTATAAACCTTGACCAATTTCTTTAACCACATCTTTGTTAATATTTTCAATTTGGTTTTTAATTTCCATCTTTGAACCTACCAAGCAAACTCAAAGCTGAAACAATCCAACAGACTGATTTCTCTGTTCCTATACCTGGGCAGTTGAATCCAATTGGAGAAAATCACAAAATCCTCAGAAAATTGCCTCTGTAAATTAATGTTTTCTGAGCTCAATAGGGCCATTTACCCTGCTCACCAATTCTTTGTCTGATGACATTTTTCTCCATTTTCCATAATATCTAATCAAACCATTTCTTATCTTCTCAGCTGTCCTACCCTATTACCTTCCCACTCATTCTCAGCAGACAAATGTGTTTCTTATTTCACAGACATACAGAAACTCTCAGATAAGAACTCCTTCAGATTCCTGACACCTCATCTACAAAGTGATACTGAATTTTAACTAATTTCTCTCTTATTATGACAACAAAAGTCTCATTCTGACCGAAGCTAACTCTTCACTTGTTCCCTCGATCCCGTGAATGCTCCCTCAGGAACTTCATTCCAACTGCTTAACCTTATCCCATTTTCTCCCCATATCATCTCTCTTTTCCTACATGCATTTTTGAAAAAGCCTCATTTTTTTTCCATTTGTCCTTACACTCCACGCGTACCTTCTCCTGTTGCTGTATTTTTGTTTGTTTGTTTGTTTGTTTGTTTTCTCTCTCTCTATTACATGGCATTACCAAGCATCATAAAAAAAGACATTAAAACCCCCCACAACTGCTCTCTCCTCTCCCATTTGTTGTGCAGATCATGGCAATATCAGTTTCATCCTTTACTCATCCACTGAACAAGCTCTCAGCATGAATATTACTGAATTTGTGTTGCTATAGCCAATGATTATTTAGTTCTCATTTATCTATTCTCCAGGGAGTATGCAATATTGGAAACCAAAATCTCCTCCTTGAAACCCAAGTTCTCTGAGCTTTCTCAATGTTAAACTCTCCCGCGTCTTGCCCTACCCACTCCTTGACGGCTCCTTCTCAGCCTCCTTACAGATTTGCCTTGGTGAACTCATCCATTCACAGGTCATTCTAACCCATGTGCTGATGGCTCCTTTAACAGATTTTCTGCAGTGCCTGCCACTCATTCAGGTCACCTGACTCACTCAACACACTTGTAACGTGGCATTCTGTATACTAACCCATGAAAAGATGAAAGTAAAATATCTAGATTCATTTCGACTCAGGGCTCTTCATGTCACGATTTTCCACCAAACAAATCTGTAAGAAAGCCTTAGAACCCGAGGTTCCTCTGGCAATGTGGTTAGAGAGATATTTTGCAGTGTCTAGCCTATCTTTGTAAGGCTCGAGGGATAAGTAAAAGCTTAAATATTAAAGGCAAAAGTTAAAACACAAGAAAATACAGGAGAATGACTTCATGATCTTTTGTTAGAAAAGAGAATAAAGATGTGAATTTCAAACTAAGAACATAAATTTACAAGTCTTGTAACTGGAAAAAATAATATCCAGAATTTAGAAATAAACTCTTTGAATAAATAAGCAAACTTGGCATAGCAGGCAAAATGCATAAATAGGCATCACACACACACACACACACACACACACACACACACACACTCCAAATTGCCTCAACATGTCAAAAGGTATGCAATATCATTACATAAAAGGGAAATGCAAATTCAGATCTCAGTGAGATGTAAATTAATACCCAATATCTGTATGACAACACTAAATGTTGGCAAGAATTTTAAGCAATTGAACTACCACACTAGCATTACACCTATTCTAACATGAGGCATCTTCCCTAGATAAACCTTCACTCATGAACACCAGGAAATGTGTATGAGTGCTTGAAGTTGCATTGTTTATAGTTAAGGAATAAGAAAATCCCAAATGCTCATCAATATTAGAAGAGATAAACTGCAATGAATTCATACAAACAATATTATGCAACCATAAAATCAATGAAATATAACTGTGCCTCATACGGTGAATCTTGAAAATAATATTACTCAAAAACAAAGTTATATAAAAAGTTCCTAAATAGGAAAAAGCAAATAAAATGCATCCTTTTAGATATGTATGTGTGCATATGTGTGTCCTAGGAAGAAAATCAGCTGTTTATACTACGAATTTAGCATTATAACTAGTCCTAGGGCTAAGACAGAGGAAAAGTGGATTTGCTGGGACTACATACCAGACTTCATATATACGGGACTGTTTTGTTTCATAAGCTGAGTTGTGATTATTTTCATTTTTTTGTAATTCCTTAAATTGCATATGTGTGTAATTTGAACTTTCAAAACCTTCATAAAGTTCATTTGTGAAGAAGATAGATTTCTCATTAACTAGAGGAGAGTATAAGGTCCAACTGAGGTTTGGGAAAGATGAAGTCTCTTGAGGTAAGCAGAAAGTTCCCTCAAAGGCACACATGTCACAATCCCTGAAACCTCTGAAAATGTTACCTTACATGGCAAAGTGACTTTGCAGATGTGAGAAATTAAAGATCCAGACATCAGAAAATTCTGGATTATTCAGGTCACTTCAATGTAATAATCATCGGGTGGTTAAAAGTGGAAGAGGGAGGTAGAAGAGTCAGAGGAAGACAGGTGTATAAAAGAAAGGCGCACAGACATACAGCTCTGTTGTCTCTGATGACGGAGAAAGGGGACATGAAACAAGGAAGACAAGTCACCTCCAGAATCTAGAAAAGACAAGGAAACAGATTCTTCCCTTAGGCATCCCAAAGGAACACAATCCTGACAAGACACTGATTTTCATCCTGTAAGACCCATTTTTGGATTTCTATCATCCAGACCTCTAAGATAATAAAGTTGAGTGCTTTCAAGCCACTAAGGTTGGGGTAATTTTTTATAGGAAACATCCATCTCTTCAGGTCAAATGGCCTTCAGGTACTGCTGGAAAGTCAAAGAGAAGAAATTATAACATATGCTGCTGCCACTACCATTACTAGCACCACCACGTAATTTGTGTTTAGTTTATACAGGCATTTTACAAAAATTGCATATCTCCTGTGTTTGAATACAACAATAAATCCATTGGTCCAGAATCATTATTTCCTTTTGACAAATAAGGAAACTAAGCACTGTTGAGTTAAGAGAATTATGAGTTGTTATAACTACAATACTGATTAACTCAAACGTGACTAAAGTTATTTAATAATAAAAATAAATTTTATTTGTGAAATCACAAGAGATAAAATGATGTGCTTGATTGGTAATTGAATTAATTATCTTTATTGAACGTATACATTATTATTCATGCATTGTTATAATATACCTATAAATATAATTATATATAAACATATAAGTGTATTGAAGAACTTCTATATGATTTGTCAATATTTACAAAAACATTAATCATAGGTGAGAATTCCTCAAAATGTGGACATGGGTCTTAAGAAAAGTTAAAAATTCACTCTACAAGGCTAATTTTTAAACTCAAACCATTGTGAAAAAACTGTTTTTAAATAGTTTTTATTCAACCGTATGGAATTATATGTGACTATTGGTTTAGTAATTTGCTCTAAATTTCACTCAACCAGAAAACCATGAGGGGAAGAGTACAATCAAGATATCTGAAATAAAATTCTCATTTTTTGATTGTACTCAATCACCATAACATTTTTACTCTGATTCCCTGAACTAACAGGGGGTGTAATAATAAGACTGAGTGAGTCTTATTATTACTAAGTCAGAAAGAGGGAGGGGGGGAATCCAAGAGGGTGAGTTTGGATTGAGAGAGGAACAACACGGCAACACTGAGATGAAAAAGTTAAGTTACTGGCAGTTATTTTTCTATTGTAGCATTTATTTTTTCAGGTTATAAAAACGTCAAGTCAAGCACTGAGGAAAATGGTTTACAAATGCAGAACTGTAAAAAAATATGATCAAAAACAACATTAAAAAGATTAAGTTTAAAATGGAGGATGGGGATCAACTTTCCATTTCACTGTCATTTAGAGTCAATTCAAAGTTCAATTTCAATGGTACACAAAAACATAAATTGATTTTAATGGAATGTGTGGGGAAAATTTTTTTTTGCCTCAAAAACCCTCACAAAAATATTTGAAGACATAGTTATGCCTATAATGGTTTTATTACTCTGTGCCTCAAAACTGAAATTGTATAGTAAAAGAGAAAGTATTTGGAAAAAAAAGTCAGGTTAATGTTCGGAGCCCTGGTTAAAAAAATCCTTCCATATCATCAAGCCCTAACTGTCAGCCAGTCAAATGTTAGTTTAAAAAGCACAAAATGATATCATGTTTCTATAGATCACACCCCTCAGAAACAAAAGTGGTAAATTCACCTGAAAGATCAAAGTGGAGAAGTTTAATAACAAATATGGAAAACTGATGTCTGCTTGCATTTGCTTTTAAAGAAGCTGGCAAATAGTTATAAACATTTACAAAAATAGAGCTGATCTAAATTCAACATGTATCTTCAGCTCTTCAGCTTTATAAAAGTTCACAAGTCCACTGTTTACTCACTTATGCTACACTTGTTTTTTCCTTGCATATTCTTGACTGAATGTTTATGAATTTTCAAGCGGTCAGGATCCAATAAACATTGACAAGTACTTGAAATAAAGGCATTTCTAATACTAAAAAAGTGATTTGGTGGATTTGCAGCCCAGCATAGACTCCATGAAGAAAATATATTCTCATCAAACACGACCCTCTCACAATTCTATTCTCCTTGAGAAATTTACATTCCATAATTGAAGGCTGAGACCTTCCTTTGTTGATTTTGTATGTGTGATAAAAGTTAGACTATTTATGCTCCTGAATATGAATGTAGTGAAACACTTCTAAGTATAGGGCATGGCATTTGGATGTCACTATTTTGTCACAGGCACAATTGGCCTTGGAATTATTCTGTTCAGACCTTGAAATATTAAATAAGCTTTTGCTTGTTTCATTTATTTTTTAAGTTGCCAAGTCATATACAATAACAGACATCCTCACTCCATTTCTGAGTCTCCCCCACCCCAAATCTAAGTTGATCACATCCCTGACTGCCAGCACCACTGAAATCAAAGATGTGGTGAGAGCATTTGTTAAAATTGTATCCTGGGACACACATGCTGGTCAAGGGTTTGAGAGGAAGCATGGCGTGAGAAACAGGGCAAAGCTTGGGGACAACCTCAAGTTTAGGAATGTGCAGTTTGTAGCTGATATAATTCAGAAGAACAGTTCCTTTACATTTTTTCTCCAATCATTTTGTTACTGCTGCACCAAAACAGCTGTTTCTGTTAGACCCCATCAGAAAACAGATGGTACCCTCAAAAGGTAATTAAAGAGAGTTTAAGGAAGGGGCTTCCACACATCTGTAGACAGGGTGAAGGAAAATGACATGGGCTGCTGGGGCATTCCAGAAGTAGCAGCCATGCAAAGCTGTGACCAGCACAGCTCTGAACCCAGAGAGTGTAGTTGTAGTTGAGTTCTGAACCCATCTATTAGGTTGGTGCAAAAGTTATTGTGTGTTTTGCTGTTGTTTTTAACCTTTTAAACCACAATAACTTTTGCACCAACCTAATAGCTAAAAAGAGAGGAAGCTCATTTGAATTTGTAGATAAAGGAAATAGTGGAGGGTATTGGGGAATGGATCTGGAATGGAAAATAAGAATATCTCGCTCAGTTCTCCCCTTTTGCCCCTCAGGGTGTACCTTTCTTTGTCTGTCAGTTACCATATTATAACTGGTTAACATCACCATAATTACAATCCTACCCAAAAACTAAACTAACACACTAGCTACCATCAGTACATTCTTTTATAAGGCAGAATTAGAAGGAAAACAGGCGGGGTGGGGAGAAATACAAATAACTAATAGAAAACAAAGTATCCTTTTAGCAAAAAAAAAAAAAAAAAAGAAAAGGTTGTTCAGAGGGGTAGTAGATTGGGGGAGGGAGTGTTATCACTTTATGAGGTGTTTAAATGTCTAACCATTACATTGCTTTGTACACCTAAAACTAAAAAAAAAAAGAAAAAGGTCAGTGCTCTTATCTTTGTTTTTGCTTGTTTTCAGATTTGTAAGATCAGATAATACCAGAGCCATAATGGGCTGTCTGGATCTCTTCTCCATTTGGTGGCCATGCTCAAGCATCCAGTCTCTGCTGGTCCTCAACAGGGAACACAGAGCTGCTTTTCAAACAGGAGTCGTATCTCCTGAAGAGGACACAGTCTTGTTCCAAAGCCCTAGAGGTCTGCACTGTGATTTCCACGCCAAGGACCTCACAGCCTTCTGCAGGAGCCACATCTCCCAGCAAAGTCCAGCACCATAAAACTAAGGTAGCAGGCCAGTTGCTGGAAGCTTGGATTTGCTGTAGAAAGACCTTATCCGGATATCTTCTATATATATATGCTTTCACAAACAATATAATTAGTGTGTTTTCTTGGCAACTGCAATAGCTTCTATATTCAAGAAAATATATTATTTTCATCAAAAAGAGATATCAGATTATTTTAAGATTTTCTTGAACAAACCCCAAAGAGGACTTTTTTTCTTTGCTTCTATCCCTATTCTTCTCTACTCTAACAAACACTTTTTATTAGTTATTATTTTCCCAACTTCTTCCCACAAGAAAGCACTCAGTGTATTTTCGTGCAAATGTTAGGCAAACTGAGGTCACCAATCTAGTTTCTGAAAAAGGAGAATTCTGCTCACTTATGCAAGATAATTACTTCTGCTGTTTTCCTCCCTCAAAGAGTGATGATAATATAAATGAGGGGAAAGCTCTACGTCTTCAGGAAGTGACATTATTTTAGTATTTCATTTTCTGTTGTGAAGTTCTGTACCACTGAATCTCGATAAAGTACTTTGAGAAACTCTTGGTGGAGTAACGATTTTAGTAGAGGTACATTTCGCATTTGGTTTTCTATATTAATTAGAGCAATGTGATTGGCAGGCCTTGGATGATATCATGTCTATTTTATGCACTGCAGCTTAAATAAAAATGGCTGGATGTGCAATAAAGAAAAGTAAGGGTGATGCGGTGGAAATTGACTTCACCAATTTGAATATTTATCTTATTGAAGTCTTCCTAGGAGATTTCAAGTTTAAGTCAGCATATGGTCTGCAAATTTAAAATTAAATTTATTTTATAAATTTGACACAATGGGAGTAAAGCTCAAATGAAAGACATAAGCATATGGTGGATTTCCCACTAATTGAGAGCCTTACCCTATGAGAAGAGAGTAGGAGTTTAGTAGCTTCACTTTCATTTTATGGCTGAACAGATTACTTATAATCTTCGTTGGTTGTTATTCTAAAGAATAAGTGAAAAATATATTTTTTTAATTAAAACACATTCAAGGATATAACTGTTTCACTTAAAAACAATTTAGATGTGTACATATGTAGATATGTTCAGATATAATTTTATATATACACACTCATATATTCATATATACATATGTCTGCTCACCCAAGAGATAATCCTCTTCTTTAGCTTCATTAAGATATAATTGATAAATAAAATTATAAGATATTTAAAGTGTAAAACGTGATTATTTGAATATATATATATATATATATATTCAACTCAAAATGAGATATTCTCCTGTTTAAAAAAACACACAAAAAAACACACAGTAAATGTCCATCTTGTAGAAATCTCTAATTTCAGGACATCTTTGGCAAGAGACATTATTGAGCCCAACACACACCTCCCACTAACTCTTCGACCTTCGCTTACCTAGCTTCCATTCCCATCACTTCATTAAAATCACCGTAAGTTCACCAAGGATCTGAAACTCTTAAATGCAAAAAAAAAAAAAAAAACAGTTTTTTATTTCTCATATTCTTGCCATCATCTGAATCAGCTGACAACTTTTTTTTAAGAATAAAGAGTTTTCTTATTCAAACACTTTCTTTTCTGAGCTTGACACTATACTCTCATGGATTCACCAGTTCCACTTTACTTACTTTTCTGACTCGTATTTAAACAAAGAACACATTTTTAGAATGGATTCTAACTCATAAATATTGTGAGTGTATTTTCTTCTTGTCCTATTGTTCCTACCTAGTTTTTCTCAGAAATGCAGACATAGACTTACTTGTAAATTAAACATTGAGTGGAATGATGTAGGGCTATAAGTTTTCCAAACAGTATTTTTTTTTTTTTTTTTTAAATTTCTTCTTGGTGAAATGGCAGGTCCAGGAAATAGATATTCTGTCATCCTTTGTCCTAGTCTCTTCATCTATGTGTAAGTCTAGGTTACTTCCTGATTTTGCTAATACAGCAAGATCCACTGCATCAAGGAATAACTTTGAACAAATTCTGCCATCTTCATGAACAATAGAGCCACCACACAAAACTTAGACTTCCAAAATAGCTGTTTCTAAGTACTGGGGCACTAAGAGTTCTGTTTCCTTTGTGCCTAGACCATTTTCACTGGGCTGTTTCGTTCCAAATCAAGAGTGTGTATAGAGTTATACTAAGAAAAGTGGTGATAGTAGAGTTATACAAAAAAATTCTCCTTTTTTAATTCATTTCCCACAATTCCTCACTGATGTTTATGAAAGGAGAGTGAGTGAGTGAATTCTTTCTCAGTGGTTTTTGTTGTTGTTGTTGGTTTGTTTTGGTTTTAGGTTTTGTTTTTTTGTTTTGTTTTGTTTTTTTAAATCTGCTATCAGTTCCATTTCCTGCCTATATATTTTGAGTTGTGAGGTGAAACTTTTCTTCTGTTTCTATGGATAATATAGGATTTCTGTTGTTTTCTGGGGAAATTGCTTTTGGTATTTCAACACAGATCTTGGAATAAGAGAGCTGGATATCTCTGTTCAAGCTGCTGTTATTTTGAAAATACCACACACTAGGAATTTTTTTTATTTTCTTCAATATGACCTTTGCCATTTTTTTGTTTGTTTGTTTTTCAATCTGCATGCAGAAGGAAATTAGGGGAATCTCTACAATCAAACTGTGTGACTCTTTATCATCAGTTCTTAAATGTGACTTACAGGTTCTCTTTTAAACATGAGTATAAGCCAGGAAACACCTCCCCTCAAATATTTCAGAAAGTAGTTTGAGACCTATAAGGGGCAAGATGCTCTAGCACTCACACATGAACAAATAGTATTCATATCGGAAGCAATTCAAGTATATATTTTGCAAGAAAAGGAAAAAGAGTAAAATGCATATTGGAAAAGAGATTCAAACGTACGTTTTAAAAACAATGAAAATTAACAGAAAATAAGGTAAACTGTACATGTAAAATATACATATCTACATATACACTTGAAAAAGACACATGATCTTTTTAGAGATTTTTTAAATTTTAGAATAAGTAAAATCAAATGATTTGTATAAGGGTGCTGATTTCCCTCATTACTGCCTAATCTCGAAGATACAGAAAAGTATGTTTTGATAATACAGATCTTTCATTCCTAATCCTGAAGGTACATTGTAGCTCTGAAGTTTATTATACAGAAGTAAAATGGTTCTCAGGGAAATAGTATATCTTTAAACAGAAAAAAAAAAATCACTTTGCACTGGACACTAGTAGTATTTCCATTCCAGGAAATTTCAATCTAACTGGCTCTGTGTGTGAAATAATGAGCCCAAGAATCAACAGACACTTTTCTCCAGTCGCAGAGGTCATGAGTCTTTGGTTGTCCACACTGGAGCTGTTTTGGCTGGCAGGGCACATGAGCTTCATTTGAAAACCCTTTCTGTGCAATGGCTGCTGTGTCTCTATTACTCAGAGGCACATTCAAATGCAGAATTTGGACAAGAATCATAAGAAATATTATTTTATGGACAACTGCAAAATGACATTTAGTCATTTCAAGGAACATCTCAGTATGGTTCCACTTCAAGAGCATTGTCATTTTAGATATGGGTGAAATACAATTTATTTTTTCCAAATACCCCAGGAAGACTAATTAAATTATTATGTATTGAAATGGCCATTAAAATAGTGTGATGTTTAATTTTATGTGTCAATGTGACTGAGCCACCAGGTACGCAGATTAAACATTATCTCTGGATATGTCTATGAGGGTATTTCTGGATGAGATTAGCATTTGAACTGATGGAGCCGATACAGTGCATTGCCCTCCCCAAGGTGGGTGGGCATCATCTAATCCATTGAAGGCCTGAATACAACAAAGAGTGCAGTGGGAGGATTTATCCCCTTCCTGCCTGTGTGCTGAGCTGGGGCATCAGTTTTCTGCCCTTGGACTTGGATGTATACCACCAATTTTCATGCTTCTCACGCCTTGGCATTTCAATTGGAATTATACCTCTGGCTATTTTGGGCCTCGACAGCAGATTGTAGGTATTCTCAGCTTCTGCAAAATCAATACTACATTCATAGAGGTATTGCAGAGATGAATACCACCATCAAGAACTTGAAAGATGTAGGGTTTTTGTCTCCCACCACATTCTCATGTAACTCTCCTAACTGGCCTATACAGAGGACAGATGGAAGGCTGACACTGGATTATCATAAACCTATACCAGATGTGGTTTCATTGTGTGAGCTAATTAATATATACCCTGGTGCCTGATATGCAGCTATTGATCTAACAAATGCCTTTTCTTCACCCCTGTCCATGAGGTCCACCAGAAGCCGTTTGCTTTCAGTGGGCAAGGCCAGCAATACACCTTCACTGTCTTACATCAGGGGTATGTCAAATCACCAGACCTATGTTCTAATTTAGTTCACGGGGATGTTGGTCACCTCTGTTCCATCACAAGATGTCACACTGGTCCATTACATTGAGATATTATGCTGACCAGGCCTACTAAACAAGAAGTATCAACTACTCTAGACACAGTCATGACTATTTGCATAGCAAAGGGTGAGAAATAAATCCAATAAAAACTCAGGAAATTCCACCTCAATGGGATTTCCAGGAGTCCTATAGTATAAGTCATATTGAGACATCTCTTCTAAAATAAAGGATAAGTTGCTGCAATTGGTGCCTCCTACAACCAAAAAGGAGGCACAATACCTAGTGGGCCATTTTGCATTTTGGAGGCAATGTATGCCTCATCTGGGTGTGTTACTCTGGTCCCTTTACCAAATGACCTGAAAATGTTTTAATTTTTTACGGAGCCCAGAACAAGAGATGGCTCTGCAACAGGTCAAAATTTCAGTGTAAGCTTTTCTGCAGCTCAGACTCCATGATCCATCAAGTGCAATGGTGCTTGAAGTGTCAGTGGCAAGCAGGGATGCTGCTTGGAGCCTTTGGCAGGCCCATTAGTTGCATCAGAGAGCCGACCCTTAGGATTTTGGAGGAAAGTCCTGCCATCATCTGCAAATAACTCCTCTCCTTTTAAGAAATAGCTCCTAGTCTGTTATGAGCCTTAGCAAGGACTGGATGCTTAAACATGGGTCACCATGTTACCATGAGACCTGAGCTCCCTATCATGAATTGGGTGTTATGTGACCCTCCAAGCCTAAAGTTAGGTGTGTACAGAAGCACTCTGTCATCAAATGGAGGTGATATATACAAGACTAGGCCAGAGCATACCTGGAAGGCACAAGTAAATGACATGAAGATGTGACTCAAATGCCCAGGGTCCCCACTCCTGCTAAACTCCTATTCTCTCCCAGCATGAACCTATGACCTCATGGGGACTTTTCCATGATCAGTTTAAAGGAAGAGAAGCCTCAGGCCTAGTTCTGCAAGATCTACAGGCACCATTGTGAAGTGGATAGCTGTAGCACACAGACCCTCTGTGAGACGCCCTGAAGGACAGTGGTGAAGAGAAATCCTCCTAGCGGGCAGAGCTTCAAACCATACCCTTTATTGTTTACTTTGATTAGGAGAAAGGTCCAGACATGTGATTCTATACTGATTCATGGGCTGTGGACAAGAGTTTCGCTACATGATCAGGGACGAAAAAACCAAAAGAAACAATATTGGACAGTTATTCTCAAAATTTTGGGGAAAGAGGTATATATAGAGAGACTTTTTTGAATGGGCCAAATACATTAAGATATTTGTGTCCTGAGTGAATATTCATCAAAGGGCGACCTCGACAGAGAGGACTGTAATAATAAAGTAGATAGGAAGACCCGTTCAGTGGATACAAGTCAACCTCTTCCTACAGTCACCCTCCCATCACCCAGTGAGCTCATGAACACAGTGGCCATGGTGGTAGGCATGGACGTTATGCCTGGGCTCTGAAACGTGGACTTCTACTCCCCAAGGCCAATCTGGCTATGGCTACCAATGAGTGTCCAATGTACCAGCAGCAGAGAGTAACACTGAATAGCTAATATGTCACCATTCTCCAGGATGATCAGCCAACTACATGGTGGCCGGTTAATGACATTGGACCACTTTCATCATGGAAGAGGCATCGTTTTGTTCTTATTAGAACAGACACTTTGTCTGGATAATTGTGCTCCTTTCCTGACACAAAACCTCTGCCAAATCTACCATGACAGGACTTACAGAATGTCTTATCAGTTGTCATGGTATTCCACCCTTCCTTGCTCTGACCAAGGAACTAACTCCACAGCAAAAGAAGTGCTACAGTGAACTCATGCTCATGTAACTCACTGGTATCACCATGTACCCCCACCACCTGAAGCAGCTGCTTTGATAGAATAGTAACTAGTCTTTTGAAACCTAAGTTAAAGCACTAGCTAGGTGGTAATGCTTTGCAAGCCTGGCGCAATGTTCTCCAGAGGCTGCATATGCTTTGAACCAGTGTACAACATATGGTGCTGTTTTTCCCATAGTCAGGAGTCACAAGTCCAGGGCTCAAGTGATGGAAATGGGAGTGGCACCACTCACTACTACCTTTAATGACTCACTAGCAAAAAAAAAAAAAAAATGCTTCCTCCTTTTCCTGCAATTTTATGTTCTGTTGGCCTGGAAGTCTGAGTCCCAGAGAGAGGAAAGCTCCAACTAGGAGACACAACAAAAATTCCACTTACATGGAAGTTAGGGCTGCCACTGCACCACCAGTCACTTTGGGGTCTTCATGCCTCTGAATCATCAGACAAAGAAGGGAATTATGGTGCTGGTTAGGGTGATTGCTTCTGACTACCAAGGGGAAATTGGACTATTACTCCACAATGGAGGTAAGGAAGAGTATGTTCTGAGTACAAGAGGTCCCTTAAGTCATCTCTAAGTATTACTTAAAGTCAGTGAAAAACAACACAATCCAGGCAGGACCACTAATGGCCCAGATTCTTCTGGAATGAAAGTTTGGGTCACCTCACCACGTAAAGAATCCTGATTAGCTGACGTGTTGGCTGAAGTCAATGCAAATACAGAGTAGGTAGTGGAAGAAGATAGCAATTAATATCAGCTATGACCTTGCGGCCACCAAAGATATAATTATCTAAATCTATATATCTCTGCCCCCCCCATCTCTATATCTATATCTCTTATCCCCTTATCATGTAACATGAGATGCATTGGCTTTATATCATAGTATTAAGAACTGTTAATTTTACATCACAGTATTTTTTGTGGGATATCAAATTGAAGAGTAAACATGACTCAAGACTTTCCCTCCTCTTGTGCGGATAGGGTTATTGACTTTTGGTTGTATGCTGGATAGTTGTATCATGTTAGCCAGAATTATTACCTTGTTATTTCTCTACTTAGAGATCAAGTATGATTGAAGGAGATTCATATGGTTCCAAGTTGATAAAGACTAGAATTGTGAGAGTCAATTTTATTTATCCATATGACTAGGTCACAGGGTACCCAGATTGGACCCAGTAGATTGCCATCCCTATTATGGGTGGGCATCACCCAATTCAGTGAGGGCCTGAATAGAACAAATATCAAAGAAAGGGAAGATTTAACCACTTCCTATCGACCTGCCTGATCTGGGATATCAGTCTTCTTCTGTCCTTAGAGTGAGCTATAGATTTTGTTTTTGTGAAGAACCCTGATTAATACAAATAGCAAGAATATTATACTTTCTGTTTTAGCAGAATGATATGAATAGATGAAAAATTTAAATATCAGTATTATGCAGCTTAAAGGGAACTAAACAGGATCTCCTCTTCACAATTATGTACCTCCCAAACCCCTGACTCTATTGTCACCACTGCCCTGCATGTTATCTCAAATTTAACAATTTCAGATCTATTTCTTTGAAACTGTGAATACACCTCTTGTATGACTATTAAAATACAAATATGGTGATATTTGCTATATTCTCATATTGGTTATCAGTCTGGGAGTAATCAGAAAAGGCAGAAATCTCAGAGCTACTTAGAGTTAAGGGAGCAGAGGGGCGTGATAAAAATGCTCAGTGTGTAGATGACAAACTCTGCCTCTATCCAATTTTACTGGAGAACTGACTCAATTGTTATAACCCTGCAGAAGCAATGTCACAAAATGATGAAGAGTGACAGTTCTAGAACCAAATAATCAAGGTTTGAATCTGGGCTAAACCCATTACTAGTTGGGTAGATTTGGTTCTGTTATTTAACTTCTTTGGGTACCATTTCCTTATTTGTAAAACATGGATGACAATAGTGCATACATTACAGGGTTATTGTAAATACTAAATTTATTAACAAACAAAAAACATACCAGTACATGGCCAAAATAAGAAATAAAAGTAGTAACTTTCAAAAAAAATAGTGAATATTTAGTAATATGTATATGGCTCTTAAGCTACATATTTATTAGATTGAAATCTGTGAAGAACACAAAGCCATATATATATGGATTATATATATATATATATGGATTATATATATATATGGATTATATATATATATATACACACATATATACATATATATTTGCATATATATACATATATATATATATATATATATATATATATATATATATATATACACTTTCTCCAAATGCATTCCCAGTAATATTGTTCCTGGCTAGTTTTACCCACGTTTACATATGAATTTGAAACTTCTATATACATAATAAAATCAATGAATACTTAACACATTGTATTTAGGGTGTGCCATTTAAAGATCTTACTAAGCATCTGAACTCCACATAGTAACATATGATCCCATTCCTTTTTGATATATTAAATGTTTTAAATTTAAATTTAACAGTTTTCAATTAATTTAGCTCTTCTGTTTTCATAAAGCTCTCATCTACTTAGAGTTAAAACAAGTACTATGCATACACATAATTATTTCAAATTCCAAGAAACATACATTTTATAGCATCATAAAATGTACTTTTCATAACTTTTTATTATTTAATTATATTGTTCTGCATAGTTGAGAAGAAATAAAACCACCAAGAATAAAATAGGTTTCCATCATTTCCCAAACATTAATCTCTGTAAGCTTTAATTGTTCTTCATTCTTCATCCAAATGTCATATAATAATTTTATTTAGAAAAAAATCCCTAATAATGTACTTAACATGATTTACAATTACTCCAAAGTGCTTCAAAAATCAGTGGCAATATGTACAGTATAATGTTTATAATTTTTGATAAAGTTGCCATTCAGGTCAGTAACTCAGAATTATGGCTATTTTTTGTGTTTGTAACAAATATGTTTCTTCAGTGAAATACCACAAATAATTGCAATGGATTTATATTACTTACAAACAGTATTTACAATAAATGTAAATGGAGTATATTAGTTTCCTACGGCTGCCGTAACAAATTACCACAGTCTTATCTTAAAACAACGAAAATTTATTCTCTCACAGTTCTGTAGTCCTGAAGTCCAATATCAAGGTTTCAGCAGGGTTTTATTTCCTCCAAAGGCTCTAGGGGAGAACCTGTACCTTTTCATTCCCAGCTTCTGGTGGATCCAGGTAGTCTTTGAGTTGTGGTCACATCATTCCAATCTCTATCTCCATGGTAACGTTGCTCCTCCTCTTCTGAATATATTTGTGTATTTGTCCCCAAATTTCCTCAAGCTTCCTTCTTCCAGAAGGATATGATTGTATTCATGCTCACCTGAATAATCCAGGAAACATCTCTTTTCAAGAGCCTTAAATTAATCACTTTTTTTTTTTTTTTTTTTTTTTTGCCATATTTGGCAATGTTTACAGGTACTGAGATCAGGATACAGACATCTTTCTGAAGGCCATCATTTCGCTCACTATATAGGGTAATTCCATCAATGGGAAGAGACATTACATAAGGGGGAAAATTCAAATATATATAACATTGACTATATCTATTCGATATAGAAATTAATATGCTTGAAACCAAAAAAAAAATAAAAAAATAGGAACTTTCTTAACTTGACCTAGTTATACATTAAAAATTAATAAAAAATAATGATTGTCTTTGTTTTGTTTTTCCTTTTGTTATAAGAGACTTATAAGATCTACTTTCTTTTTGAAGCATACAATAAAGTATTGTTAATCCTAGAGCCCATCTGTACAGCAGATCTCCAGAACTTATTTATCTTGTATAACTGAAACTGTACCTTTTGATCACATCTCATTTTCCCCTCCTCCCAGTCCTTGGCAATTAGCATTGTATGCTCTCCTTCTATGTGTTTGACTAACAGACATGGTTCTTAGTGGAAAATTAATAGAAATATTTTCTGTAGGATCTGAAACAAGGTAAAGATTCTTACTATTGCCACTACTAATAAACATAAAATTAGAATTTACGGCCAGTAAAATTATTGTTTAAAATAAGATATGAGTTAAACGGATCGGTAGGAAAAAAATCAATGTGCTATTATCTGTAGATGATATGATTATACAGAAAACTCAATTGGATCAAGAGACATTCCTAGAACTATAAGAAAGTTCAGCAAATGTCCCTTATGCAAGATCAACTTATGAAGCCATCTGTGTTTTTCTATACCATCAATAGTCAATTAAAAAATATAATAGAAAATGTGATATAATTCATAAACTTACCAAAAAAGATAGTAGAGATAGTTGGATTTCCTTATCAAATATGGAAGCAAACCAAAATGCCATGCTTTAAGCAAAACAGGGTAGAATTGACTGGTGCAGAATTTTATAAATAATGGCTGTTGTGGGCTGAATGGTGATTAGCCCCAAAACTATATGTCATGTCCTACTTTTATGGACCTGTAATATTACCTTATATGCTAAAATAATAACCAATTATTAAAATATTACCTTCTATGGCAAAAAAAAAATGTGGTTAAGTGTCTTCAAAGGAGATTATCCTAAATTATTCAGGTGGGCCCTAAATAACATCACAGGTAAGAGAGAGGCAGAGGGAGATTTTACACACAGATACAGAGAGAAGAAAGTGTAATGGAAAGGGAAGTTACAAAGATGTCATGAGCCAAAGAAAGATAACATCCACTATAAACTGTAAGAGGAAGGAACGGATAATCCCCTAGAGCCTCTAGAAGGAGTGTAACCCCTAGTGACATCTGGATTTCAAGTTTTGTTCTCCAGAACTGTGAGCAAACAGATTTCCTTATTTTAAGCTACTCTTTTTATGGTAATTTGTTACAGAAAACAAAGGAAAATAATACAGATTTTTGATACCAAAAGTAGTTCTAGAGGAATATAGCATTAAAGATGCGTTTTCTCAATTGGTTCTGGATATTCTGGAATTGGTTCTCTAATCTGATTATAGTTAGAGGCATGAGTGACACTATTTCCATTGATAAAGAAGCCATTGATAGCCCATGGTGAGATGCAGCACTACAGATATTCAAAAGTCACTATTGGGACATGTGTGTATATGTATGTATATATATATATATATATATATATATATATATATATATATATATATGGGTGTGTGTGTGTATACACACACACACACACACACACACACACACATATATGGTAAGGTAAGATTCTAGGTGTGTATGGATTGCATATTTTAGATCATTTTAGTTAAATTAATGAGTACAATGAGAGTGGCTGGTTATTCCTAACTGCACTGGGGGAACTGGGAGAAAGAAAGGATGAGCACATGAAATTCCCAGCTCAAGATCTGAATAAATTACTTGAAATTACCTGAGAGTTCTTATGTGTTCCCTGAAATAAACCCTGTCTCCTGTAGAGTCTAAAAACACAAACACAGAGTCTTATCCTGGGAATGGCTGGATCACCACACAAATTGAATTCTCAACCATCTCAATAGGATCTCTTCTGTTAAAGTGAGGGCACTGACTGGGAAAGAATGGGGTCCTGAAAAATTGGAATGGGAACATATGAGAATATTCTAGTGAAGTTGTAAACATTGAACCCCTACATTCTGCTGAGTCTTCTTTACCAGTAGATGCAGTCCTTCTACTACTATCGACTGAGAAGGTTAACCCTGGTTTGCCTGAAGAAACTCTAATGGCTTTCCTTGAGGTGGTGGCCTTTCATGACACTGCTGGTTCTTCTCAGGACCCATCCCTATGACTCTACTTGCTTCTAGATCTATAACTGCACTCAAGTGCAAGCAGGCCATAAAGGGTAAGGTAAAATGTGTGCCTTACAAGGAGCTCTACTGGGCCCCAGTATGTATAGACAGAAATCTGGAAAATTTGCATGGGGAAAGATAGAAACAGTGAAGAATAATGATGGAAGAAAGATAAAATTGAATGTATTTATACGAGTCAATTAAGAAGAGTTCTAGATTTTAGCTTGAAGGATTAGAAAGTGCTGTAACTGGTTGGTTGGCTGAAACATCGACCAAAAGGTACCCAACACTACATGAAGCTAACATGCAAGAACTTCCTTGAGAGACTGGAGAGAAAGGTATTGAAAGACTTAGGAATATTGGAATGTTAAAGTGAATTATCATGCAAGAACTACTCACCCACCTCCGGAAGGTCCACAAGACAAAACAGGCACATTACTTTATGAAATAATTTGTGAGATGAGTTCCAGCATCTCTGGAGAGCTCATGGGTATCTCTTCTTTGTAGGCTAGAAATTACATGGGAACAGCAGTTCCCATGGTGACCAGAGATCCTTAACTAGAGCACATAGGGCAGAACTTAGTCATGAAAGACAAGGTGCGTCTAATTACCATAATGAACAGTGGAGTCAAAGCAGTAACCAGAATGGTTAACAAAGCGAAAAGGAATAAATTAAATTTCTTAATTTATGGACTGTAATGGAAGAGTTCTAGGTTTAGTTCATGGAATTCTAACTTGAAACACACAGGTTAGCCACATCCTCCTCAATCAATTCCAAGACGTGAACCAGTTTATAGAGCCAGAACTCCTTGAATGGATGAGAAGCCAGATCTCTTTGGGAACGAATCTAGCTACACTGCTAACAATATATACGATTGATCTTTCTCCCAGTTTTCTTGAAAGGGGCTTATGGAATTTTACTAGGTTTATTATGGATTCGGGGAAAGGAAATATTCAGATTTTTTTGAAGATTACTGGATATTGGCTCTGAAGTGACACTAATTTTGGGAGATCTATATATTATTGTGGTCTGTTAATCATAGGGGGGGCTCATGGAGGCCAAGTGATCAATGGCATTCTAGCTGGTACTGGGTCCAGTGGGTCCCTGAGCCCATCCTTGGTTATTTCCCCAGTTTCAGAATGTCTGCTTGGAATAGACGTACTCTGTGGAATGAGGGCTACCATGGTATGAAAGGCCACATGAAAACCAACAGAACTGGATCTACCTTGGATCAATAGTAAACCAAAAGCTATCTCACATTTATGGAAATTTTTCAGAGATTAGTGGCAACCTCAGGTAGTTGAAGTATTCAGCGGTCTTAATTTCCACAACATCTTTATTCAACTTGCCTTATTTGCCCTGTGCAGAAAACAAATAGATCTTAGAGAATGACAGTGGAGTTTTGTAAATTAACCAAATGGTGACTCCACTTGCAGCTGCTGTTCCAGATGTGATTTCATTGCTTCAGTGAATTAACACATCCCCTAGTAGGCATATATTGATCTGGCAAATGTTTCTTCTCGATGCATGGTAATAAAGATCATAAGGAACAGTTTGCTTTCAGCTGGCAAATCCAGCAGGACACGCCCATTGTCCTGCCTCAGGGGTATCCCCAGGCCTAGGTTGTAATTTAGTCTGTAGGGACCTTGACCACCTTTCGTTTGCCAAGACATTATACCAGCTTATTATATTGATATTATGCTAATTATATCTAATACGCAAGCAGCAGCAACTACTCTAGCTGCTTCGTTAAGACATTTGCATTTCCACCTCAGTAAAATTTCCAGGGATCCTGGAAAGGCGTGTTGGGATATCTCTCCTAAGGTAAAGGATACGTTGTTCCAGCTGTCCCTTCGATGACATAAAAAAAAGAGGCACAATGTCTCATGGGCCCCTTTGGATTTTGGAGGCAACATATCCCTCACTTGGGTGTGCTACCCTGAGACATTTACCAAGTGACCTCAAAGGTTGCCGGTTTTGATCGGGGCCCAGAACAAGAGAAAGCTGTGCACAAACCCAGGCCACCTACAAGACACACTGTCACATGGGCCGTAAGATCCACCAGATATTACAAATCAAATTACTAACACATCTACAGACCCTATTATGGGCATCTGTCTGGGAAAAAAAAAAAGTTAGCACTAGTTTGTTAAAAAAATATATTTGTACATTTAATGCATCACTTTTTCTAGTAGAGGGAGTTGGAGACAACTAGGTTCCCCTCACTAAAGGAACAGAGAAGCAAATATGAAGGATGCAGTGTTAAAACTATAAACTCAGGGCACTCTCAGAAGTGCCAATACAAGTGACAACATACTGTTGAGAGCAATAAGAAATACAACGAGCTCCAGAGCAAGACATTATTTTTATAAATAAAAAATGTATATAAAGACAAAGGAACATGGTACTAGGGATTTTAGAATGGTGCATATATCTAAGGACATACATCAATTAATCTAAAAGGGTATACAGAAGGGAACAGGATTGGAGAATGTGGCTGAAGGGAAAATAAGGCAAAATAAAACAAATTATAATTGATGGTTGATATTAAATTGTGTGTAATAAACTGAAGAATTGATCAACTTAAATGTCTGAACACAAATGGGGAAGAGAGAGAAAGCAAGAGATATAAACTACTATTAAGAATTTTAAAATTGATAGCATATTTATGTGTTTAGGAATATATATTTAAAATTTTTAAATGCACATCATTTACCTAACAATACATTTAGAGCTGTTTATCATAGGAGATTAAGACTGTGGCCTAAGCTTGTGTTAAACAACATTCATCAACACACTATTCAGAAAAGTGAAAAGATTAAAAAGTCTAAACATACACTAATACGGGATTAGTTAATTATGGGAATGGTTACATGAAATATAAAAGACTTATTAAAAATAAAGCTTACAAATTCTGTGTGGAAATACTGACATACAGAAAACATAAATTTTATGTTTATGCTAAAAAAACACATTATAAGCTAAAATATGAAGAATATATACATGTATATGTAATGCACATAGAGAATGAATGAATATATAGAAGTAAAATTCTGATAGTTGTTTTCTCTTAGTTATGAAACTAAATGTACATCTATTAATGGTTCAATAAAAGACAGCTATTCAATAAAAAGACACTCTTCAATATATATCTCTTATCAAAAACCAGTAATTATTTAAGATATAAATAGTTATGGTAGCTACATACTTCTATAACAAGGATTTAACTTTATTTCTTCCAAAATTATTAGTGTGCACTTCAGATATAACCTTTCAGTAGTTTATTAAATACCACATTGTCTGTTATGAAATGAGGATAGTAAAGGAAAAAGATATATCTCCCTTAGAGAAACCCAAGATGGAAATACAATATATTACTAACAGATAAATTATGTAACAGTACAGGACAAAGACTCATCAAAACAACATGGTCTAAGTGTTTCTGAAATCTGGAGACACATTATTATGTTATATATGCCCTTACCTGTAAGGCAAAATAGTACGGAAATAGAATGCAGTTGGCCCACCACATCCATGGATTCATGCAACTACAGATGGAAAAAACTTCCAGAAAGTGGATCTGAAACAATACAATGTACCAGCTACTTATCTAGCATTTACACTGTATTAGGTATCACGAGAAACCTAGAGATTATTTACATTATATGCGAGGATGTGTGCAGGTTGTTATATGCAAGTACTACACCATTTTACATAAGGGACTCGAGAGTCCACAAATTTTGGTATTCATGGGGTCCTGCAATCAATTCCCCAGAGATACTGAGGGATGACTGTAATTTGAGAATGTGTTCAGTTTGGCAGCACATACTCTAAAATTAGAAAGATACAGAGAAGACGAGGGTAGCCCCATGAAGGACGGCACAATTGGTGAAGCATTCCATATTAAGAAAATAATAATAATCTGAGAGCGATTAAGGCTGAATCTGACATAAACAAACCTGGTTGTGTGGGATGCTCCTCCTTCCAAATCACATTGTCCAAAGAAAGGTATTATTTGCTGAGAGATGTATAAAAGTATATGAGCCTGAAATGAAGTCAAAGCAGTCAGTCATCTGCTAGAAAGCTATATACAATGCTTTAGGGAGAAGTACCAAGCCAGTTCCTAAGGATTGCTGGAACATTGTATGTTTTCGGGTGAGAGAGCTTGAAAAAGCAAATCCAGCTGTAAGTACCTAGCACAAATCAACTGTATATTAGAAATTAGAGGTCACCAAAATCCTTCTGCAATGGAGAGGGAGTACATAGAGTGTGCTGAATATAACAGTCTGAGGCTGCAAGGCCCGTTCAGGGACACGAGACATTGGCCTGGTGGCAGAGGCTGGTGCTGAGGTTTGCTTCGCAATGAAGAATAAAGTTGCCAACTCAGATGTTATTAATTCAAAGCAAAGGGCATCTATAAACATTTCTGAGAAAAGTGATTACTCAAATAAAGCCCTACGATATTCCACATCTAGAAGAAGTCTCAAATATACTAGAACCAATGATGGTGCAGTCAAAGAACAGAGAGCTAACCTAATATTTCATTTTCTCAACAGTTGACAGTATGAAAGAATCACTTAGCAGAGAGACTCTTTTGGAGGGAACAGGGGTAAGAGTAAAAATGAAACCTGTTTTTGCATTTTCTAAGAATAGAGCCTGGCATTACACTCAAGTGGAGGCAATATTTCGTTTTTGTGGAGTATCTTGTTTTTAGCTAACAGGTTGATGCAGAACTGCAAAACTAAGGCCCACACACCTGTCTACCTCTAAATGCAGTTCTAGCCCATAATCCTTCAAAATCCCCCATAAAACTCACCTCTTTTATTGAACCTTCTTTTATTTGATAGTCCCTAATGGTATTATTATCAAATTAAAAATACATCAGAATGTACATAGTTATGTTAATTTGTTCTAAATGTGCTCTTCTGTGGGACTTTTAAGACTTGCATTTGATTAGCTTTTTAAAAATGAAATCTTTCAGTGTTTCAAGATTATTTACATTGCTTATAATATACATAACACATCCACAAAATATATTGATTTTTGTAATAATATAAGATGCACGTATTGCATGTAAGCTGGTTTACAGATCACACTCACGTGCTTTGATTTCACAGAGCTTTCCTTAGCACCTCATTTAAAGGTACAGCATTGGTCTTCCAAATCTGACATTTGTATGACTGGCAGATTGCACTGCAATTTTATTGACCTTTATCTTATTTTTGTGCTCACTGGATCATCAGATGTCATACTGTCAGAAGAAGAGCATTACAATCTCCTTACTTCTCCGTTAATTAGTGTGTCTCTTGCAAGAGCATTGCTGATGGTTCACAAACGGTTTTTAGCTTGGCTGTAGCCTTCAATCTCTCTAACCTTTGTAGCCATTAGGGAGCTATTTGTCTTTGCATTCCCTAATCTTGTAGATTTGTGTACCAGTAAATCCAAAGGCTACTTCTGAGCCCCAAGGTGGCTACACATACTATCTTATTTCTTTGCCAAAGCTGCCCCTTTCCCCTCCTCTAAAGCAACCATTACTTTGTACATTCTTTGAGAATCCTTTTCCTCAAGACTGGCTCAATTTTTCTTGTGGGCTCTAAAAGTAACCTACTACTTACCTACTATGATGTCTCGCTCGTATAAATTCTGATCATTATGAAGAAGTGGTCAGGGTATGACACATTTATTTTCAAAAGGAGTGTTATAGATATTCTAGATTACTGAGAATCTCGGCCCCTGATTTCTACTTCCTGATTTCTAATTCATTTAAGATTTTCATTCAGCTTAGAACTATCATTTTTGTTTTCTATATTTAAATGTAAATGTAGTGTTTACATTTTTTCTGAAATTTTTTTTAACCCTCACCTTGAACTAAGCTTTATCTTTTTCTACCCATCTCTTTTTTACTATGACTGTTCTTTTCATCAACAGTGGCATGCTCTCCCAAAATAAACAACCAAATCATTCTAGAATAGTGAAGTTCTTCCAGGCTCTCTAGTGGATAACTTAGTTTCCAAAGATCTGAAGATGGGGTTATCCCATTTCTTGGCCCTTTACCTTGCTATACACAAATCTTTTAGGCAGTCTGCCTGATAGGATATGTTGTCTCCAAGTTTTCTTGAATTAGGCTCATTTCAGCCATGATACTTTATAACTTGCGCCTCACAAAACTTGAACAGAGATCACCCCAAAGTTCATTCAGTTGCTTAATGATATTAGAACTCTGGGTTGACATCTATGCAATTTATTTTGTTCTTTTTATCGTGTTGCAGGACGTATGCAAGGATCTAAATATCTTGTTCTCATGTAATGATGTTCCAAATGGGAAGGAGGATAAACAAATTCTTTTCCTGTAAAATTATTTTATAAAGCAAGAAAATCCTTCTCTGAACAGACTTCTAAATTGTTATTGGCCCAGAATGGGTCATATGGACACCCTGACCTGATTACTAGCAAAGCAAAATGGGATTATCCCTCTGAGTTTTGAACAACTATGATTCGTACCTCAGAGCTGTTGTAAGAACACACTGCTCTTCTCATTCTACCCTGACTCCTGAATTTAAATGAAATTGGTTTTCCAATATTAGGAACCACGTGGAACAACTGTTGCGTTGATAAATAATATCGATCACTACATGCACCTTGTCCTATATTTGGAAATTAACCATTTGAAGGCCTTTGGTGACTTCCTTAGTGCTATCAGGGCAACATAACTATTAAAAATTTTTAAAAAAAAATATATATGTACATATATATATATATATTCAGTCATATATTAATTGTCAGTCATACATATTAATTAAAATGTACAATTACCATATATTAATTATATGTTTAATTAATATATACTAATATATTATATGTAACATATAATTTATACATATAGTGCCAGTCATATATATTGATTACATATAATTAATATATATATAATTAACATATTATATATAATACATATAATTTATATATATAAAATCAGTCATACATATGTATGTGTGTTTGTGTGTATATATATATATATATATATATATATATATATATATATATACACACATATGACAGTTAAGTTTGAGAACTCATCCTAGAACAAGTGCTACATACCTCATTGCTGAATATCACTACAGTCACCTTCGAAGTACTCCCCTTGGGAAGCTATGCACCAATGCCAACACCTAGTCAACCCTTCAAAGCAATTTTAGAACTCTTTCTCTGGAATGGCCATCAGAGCTGTCACCGTATTACCCTTGATGTCCTGAATATCATCCAAATGTCTTCCTTTCAATATGTCCTTTATCTTTGGGTAAAGAAAGAAGTCATTGGGGGCCAGATCAGGTGAGTAGGGAGGGTGTTCCAATACAGTTATTTGTTTACTGGCAAAAACTCCCTCGCAGACAGTGCCATGTGAGCTGGTGCATTGTTGTGATGCAAGAGCCATGAATTGTTGGAGAAAAGTTCAGGTTATCCAACTTTTTCACACTGCCTTTTCTGCACTTCCAAATAGTAAACTTAGTTAACAGTTTGTCCAGTTGGTACAAATTCATAATGAATAATCCCCCTGATATCAAAAAAAGGTTAGCAACATTATTAAAACAGGTTGCGAAGTTAATTGTCAGACCGTGTGTATTGTATCGTACATATATTTGCATATATATATTACATATACACACAAAAATATATATTTGTGTATGTATACATGTATATATACATATACACACCTACATGTGTATATGTATATATGCATATAAATACATATTTAATGAATATGTATATTTGTAAGTGTATATGCATGTATACGTGTGCCGTTGCCTCCCCTATGTGACTATTTTCTACAATCATATCATATTACTTCCTTTCCATTCACATTCTTTGCTGATAACTTGGTATCTTTTCTTCAGTTTTATGTATAATTGACAAAAAAATCATACATTTATAGTGCAGGCTGTTTGTGATGTTTTGATATATTCATTGTGAAATGATTACCACAATCAAACTAATTAACATAGCAAGCACCTCACACAGTTATCACGCTTTGTGTATATGGTAATAGCATTTCATGTCTGCTCTCTAAGCAAATTTCAAGTATACAATACAGTTATTATTAACTAGAGTCCCCATGGCATACATTATATCTACAGGACTTATTCATCTAATTTGTAAATCAAAGCCAATATCTGGTTCTAATTTTAAATCTCCAGCTTCATCTCTCACTAGTTTTCTCCTTAAACCATACATTAGTAACAAAGAAATTACTATCCACTTATTACACACACCATTGATTTTAAAATATTTTCCCTAGTCTTCCCCAAACCAAATTTAGTTGATTTAATTACTTCTACATTCAGTATAATCTATTTCTACTAGTTCTTTTTCCTCTTATTATCTTTCCTTTGATGAATAGCTTGAAATCCAAAGATTGGAATCTCATCCTATACATTTGCAGCACTTTATCTTCATACTCATTGCTAGTTATTGTGAGTTTTTACATCTTTCTTATGAAACTGTAAGCTTTGTGAGAGTAGGGGCTATGTCTCTAGTGTTGCATAGCCTAGTCTGTACCATAGCACATAGTCAACACATTAACCCATATACATACATGCATATATACATACATACCATACATACATACATACATACATACATACATACATACATATATACATATATAGATGAATTTTGTAGGTATTTATTGAACAATTGGAAAATTATATGAATGTACCATCCATTTTGTTGCCAATAGAAATCCTAGTAATCTCTTTAATAAATTTATCCCATCTTTCTAATTTTTCAAGTTTTAAATCTAAAGGAAACTTACTTTATATAATGAATTTGAATAACATTTATTTTTAACACATTATTTAATCATAATAAAGAAAAATGAAGTCACAAGTTAAATTCTAATTTCATTAGCAACCGCCAAAATTGAGTATTATTCAAATATAATGTTTTTACTAATTTTGTGAAACCAAAATAGATAATGAAAAGATACATTCACCTGTTATTAATGTCTGCTTACTGAAGTGTAACATTTTAATGAAAGTCTTCTTAGGAAACTTTATATAAAAAATGGTTATAGTCAGTGGAAAATGTGTGAAACATATTTAATATTTTAAGTAGTTAAACTCAGTCTATTGTCAATAACAAAAACTTCAAAATACATTATGTACAATTGGAAAAGTTTTACTTTCCTGAGGAATTCTTTCTAAAGTATTTATCATGGTTTTAACATAAAATCACTTTATAAACTCGATTAAATTGAAACCTTTTCTTATGTTCTCTATACTCTAAATTTTAACAAATATCCATACTCCAAACAATGCCATTATTATCAGAAATCTTCTAATAAAACCTTGCATGTAACTTACTTATACGTTGCCAATTTGCAGGCACAAACTCTCCTTCCTCTTTCCTTCCTTCCTTCCTTCGTTCGTTCCTTCCTTCCTTCTTTCCTTCCTTCCTTGACCTTCCTTCCTTCCTTCTTTCCTTCTTTCTTTCTGTCCTTCCTCCCTTTAAGATTTATTGAGGACCAATCTACTTGGGTCAAGGATGTTCAGAATTAGGGATACATATTGCGCAAAATTGACATGATCACTATCCCTAATGCAGACTCCAGCTTAGGGGGAAATACCTATGTTAATCAAATAGTAATATACATTTTTGAAATTATAACTGTACTAAATATTATGAGTAGGGATGTTCATGGATCACTCAGAGGACATAACAGAAGGATTTGTCCTCGATAGAAGATTTGAGATTATTTTCTTTATGGAAGTGAAAGTAGAGCTAAAATATGAAGAAAGGTTCGCAGTTAACTGGATGAAGACAGAAAGAAGAGAACTCCATGAACAAAAGTAAAAGATGAAAAAGCAGAATGGCAGGAAAGCATTTAATGCTTCATGGAATTAAAATTAATAATAATAATAATAATAATAATAATAATAATGACTGAGCCAAAGAGAGTAATGAAAGTATGGTATAAAATAAAGGACGAGAGAAAGTCAGGGTCAGCTCATAAGTGACACCTTCTAGTGGATGTTTCATATGTTCCACCGAATCCTCAAATAAATGAAGAGGAATTGAATGGATTTAAGCAAGAGAGTGAGGGATGAGCATTTGGTTTTTAGTCCAAAGAGTGACTTTATGTTAAATAGAAAAAGTAGTCATGTCTTCGACATTTTACTGACATCTGCTGAAAAACTGTCAAATACCTATGAATTTATAAGTATACAAGCCTAGTGAGCGAAGGATGCCTCCTACAGTTGTTCAAAGAACAACCTGCAATAACAAGCGGTTCTGAATAACTGGAGAAGACCTTGTTAAAGCATCATTCTATCTAAGTGAGAAGAGTATATTAGCTGAGGGGAGAGTAGAAACAGAATTGGTATTGCATTAATACAGTAGTGCGTGAACAATAGTACTTGGACAAGATTAACTGAGATTTGGATTTAAAATTAGAGATGGAAAACAGATTTAACATATAATTAGAAGATAAAATTAACCGTGTCATTGACCAGGTATGGGGAAGAGAAGGGAAAATTGCTGTCATGGATGACTCCTTGGTTTCTGGCTCGTGTAAGGGCATGCACCATGCATTATGACAAGAAACACTGGAAGAGAATTGGCTCTGGGAAAAAAAAAAAAAAAGGGAAGGATCATTATTTCACTTCCTGACTTGTTAGTTTGGAGGGATTCTGAAACATTCAACTGGTGAGATCAAGAGGGCAGTGGATATAAATTTGAAGCTCAGGGAAGAAATCTCAGCTGAAGGTAAAATTGCAAATCTTTGATTTATGTGTGGAAATTGTAGTTGTGTGCTTGGAAGAGAATGCCTTGAGAAAGAGTCAGGGTTGATAAGATTTTAATGTGTAGCACTTGGAGGCTGTGGAGAGGACAACTGTTCTTGTAATGTAATAGTGGATAACCATAATGAAAGGGGAAATATCACCAAATCCAAGGAAAGATGAGTTTAAAGAAGGAAGGAGTGGTCAACTGTATTCAATTCTACTGAGAGGGCACATAAAATGGTAAGTTTAGAAAAGCTTTCTTTGGTTAACTTTTTCAAGTCCTGTATTAACTGCAGTTAATGAGAGAAATGAATTGATCTAGTTTGGAGTAACCTACCAAGTGCGTATATGAGAAATGGAAGCAGCAAGTAAAGACTATTCTTGAAAAATGTTGTTGAAAAGACACAAACAGAAATCAGGGAGGTATAAGAAAGAGGGCAACAGTAGTGCCTTTTTATGTCATTAGCTCATTTTTGTTGTTTTTTGCATTTAAATGTGAGATTCTCCAGCCTATTTAAAAGAATCATTTTCACAACAGTTTTGAATCTTAGTGACTCTTGCATTACGTTCTTTATATATTGGATTATTCTGTACTTACTTTAGGTAGGCAAATATATTATGGTTATCAGAATCAGAAGGAAATATCAAACAAGTAGTGTTACATCTTGACTTTGAAAACTGGTTAGTATATTAGGAGCAAGAGGAGGAAAGAAAGTTATGTGGCACAGCTTTTGATAGAATATTTGGAGATGCATGACATGGCTGCTATAGTTGCAATTTTTCTTTTCTATAGTCAGGAGATAGGAGATTGGGAAAATTAAATGAACTTTCCTGGTTCAAAGTTTTAAATGCCAAGCCAAAGATCTATGAAAGAGTAGGGAGAAGAGTGCGGCTAGAACATGAAAGATGGAGGTGATGAAAAGATTCCTGTAGTGCACACAGCTGTCAAAATCATCATAATGAAACCTTACAATTTGGTGTCATTCTCAGTGATACAAAAGTGCTTAGAAGCTGCCACCTGATGTTGCTCACCTGGTGGTGTCACTGGTCTTGTAAGTCAATAAATACTTTTGTGAACCTCTTGCTGCTTTTCCTTCCCTTCTCCTGTGCTTGGGTCGCAGCCAAAGTTATTCCAAAGTCTTGAAAGTGTAAACCCACACAGAGATTATCTTAGGCGGAAAGATGCTGAATTTGGGAATTTATAGTGACTCCTACATATTAATCTACACATTTAAATTAAAAAATAAAAATGTACAACTCTCAGTTTTTTAAAATGTGTTTAAAGCATTATATGCTTATTGTGGAAAACTATTAATAATATTTTAAAAGACCAAAAATTAAAACCTATATTTCTACCATCCAAGATAATCATAGTTAGAAACATATATGATTCCATCTACTATTCTTTTTTTTTTTTTTTAAATTTTAGGCAATTCTATTTATAATGCTTCGATAATAATAGGTTAAAAATTGCATCCTATTTTTTTTATAAACATAATATGAAAGACATATTCATATTGTACCAATTACTATATCCCCTCCTAGCATAAGCAAGGTTAATATTTTGGTGCATTCTAATAAAATTTTGGGGGAAAAATATAAATATTATAAAGCATAATGGTTAAAAACTTAGCTTTTTGTATTAAAATAATTTTTGTTTCTACACTTGTTATGTTCCTCCTTTCTAAGAACTCTAAGAAATGTTTCTTTAACTCTCAATGACTCATTTTCAATATAGTTATAGTTCAGATATAAAGACAACTTGGTTATGTGTCGATTATGAGGAAGAATAACCCATCATCCTTTTATTAATGGTATAATATTATCTTGGATTTATGCCAATTTTGTATGAGAGAAATACCTTATTTTAATTTTAATGTATTGCTTACTAGTTAAGTACAGTGTTCTCAGTATAGACATTTGACGTTTAAGTCTAAATTTCTGAATTGGTTACCCATGTCATCTGCCTACTTTTATTTTAAATAGTTTGTCTTCTTTCAATTTTTTTAAATATATTTTTTGAAATTTAGCCTTTTATCTGTCAAATGTATTTCTGTTGCTTATTGAGTATACTTTTATATAATATTATACATAATATTTTGACCTATAAATGGAATTAACTTAGTTGGTACCCAACCTCATCTGTTTTCACTTAAAGGAATATTCATCTAGGAACTTTTTATCAAAAATTTGCCAGAGATTTACAATGTCCTTTATCCATTTAATATTGAATATAATATGGTCTATTTCTTCTTATTTTCTCCATGTGGGTCACATTTTAATTATTATGCCTCTGTACCACATTTTAGTTTCCGGCAACAGTCTTGATAATGCTCTCATTTTGTCTGATTGATAAAGACATTCTTGTCTACTTATTTTTTCATATTAACCTCAGAATCATTTGTCAAGTTTGGGGTAAAAATATCCCATGGTGTGCATAAATTGATTTCATCTTAATTTATTGAATAAGTCAGGGAAAATTGAACTCTTTATGAAAGTATGTTTTCTCAATTAGTGACATGCTCTTTCTCATTCTTTATATTTTTTTAAAATTTCCCTAGATAAAAATTTGCAATTTTCTTTGAAAAGAATGTAACATTTTTTTCACAGGTTTATTATATAGGTTTTTATTTTGTATTAAAGATCCTATTTTGAAAACATTTATTGTCCCTTATATTTTCCAGCTGTTTCATCTTATACACCATGGGTTGCAATAGGAAGCAGTATAGGGTGAAGTTAAAGAGTATATCATATTAAAGAGTATATTATATTACCCAGACCAGACTGTTGGGGTTCAAATCTTGACTCTCCTGCTTTATCTTTAAGGAAAATCACCTAATCTGTGAGCAAAAGTTAGCTTATTTATAAAATTAATGTAATATAATAATAACAATAACTACATCATGTTGTGGTATGGATTAGCTGAGTTTATATGCACCAAACAGCTTAGTAAAGTGCAAATCTATGAAGCCCTAAATACAAGTCGGTAAATATATAGGGAAAGCTTTATGTTTCATGTGTATTTTCTGCCTAAACTGCTTAAAGTTCTTATACAACTTTTTATTCAATTTTGTTTAATAAATACATCTGTCATTTATACATAATAATTGTATTGTTCCTAATTTCAATAGTTATGCCTCTTATTTCCGATTTCCATGTTGCACTATTTATATCTAGAGGTTACATACATTGCAATAAAACAGTTTAATAGTGGCTTTTCAGTCCAAGTCCTGACAGGAAAAAAAAAAAAAAAAAAAAAAAGCATGTACTATCAAATTGAGCAATTTAAAAAGGTGAATTCAAAAATGATTTATAAATACTTGGGTGAGGGGTAGGGAAGCAATGAGATACAGTGACCTTCCAGGCCCAGTACGAATGGAGGGCTTATACTTCTTTATGCTAAAGATATAAGAGCGGCAGTAGTTACCAAGACCTGAAAACTGAGTGTGCTGAGAATGAAGCCAGCATGGAGCAATCCTAAATGAAGCAAATCACGGGAACATGTGCTCTAGCTGACCTCTCCTCTCGCCTCCATCACTTCCGCTGGTATTCAACTTCAGGTAAGCCCAAAAGGAAGCCATACGATGAAGGAACCTTTAATGTTGTCCATTTGGATTGGTCTCAGAAGGCACAGAGAAGAGGGTGCATCTGAAGGGGAAGGTGAAAGACACTCAGTTGATGGGCACTGCTATCATGTCCTGACACAGCTCCGCATATTTTCACTCCATAGTAAAGTATGAGTTCCAGACAGTTCTAAGATAAGGTTCTGTATCACGTAATTTATTATCTTATTCAAAATTAAATACGTTTCAATTAATTAGGACTAGATGTTCCATTTGCTCAATTTTGTTTGGGTTTATTCATTTAGTTACATGTTTTAGGAGGGTCAATCATAGGCCAAGCCTTCAGAAGGGGCCAATACACATTAGAAGTTAATTCAGAACTAGTTTCTAACTTCATGAAACTTAATGAAATCTGGTGAGACAGACAAAAGAAGGTAAGGAAGCAAATCTAGAAATAAATGATTAAAACATTTGAAGGATTACAATGCAAACAAAGAACATGTTGCAATAAAGAATGATCTTGGTGGAAGATGAAGGTGAGTTGGTGGGTAATGTACGTTAATACAATGCTCATGGAAGTGACTATGAAACAGCGCATTTAAGCTGAGACCTACAGTGTGATTTAACATCAGTGATGACAACAGCAAAGCAGTCAGCACAAGAGCTGGGGAAAATCACTTCAGAACTATTACGCCAAAGACGTCCAGCTGGGGAAAGATTTAAGGGTACACCTGCGGAAGTGAAAGGCCAGGGAAGTTGGGGTCTTATGCACCAGGCCAAGAGAAGAGCTGAGTTTGACTAGGCAAGTGAGGCGTAATCTGGCACAGCCCATAGCTAATAAAATTAGATTTTATTCTGTAAGCCACGAAAAGCCATTTGCCCCTGATTTCTCTGACACTCCACATCCAATCAGTCAGGGAATCAAATTAGCTTTATCTTCAAACTATATTCGGTACCCAACCACATCTTATGACTTCTACTGCTATCATCTTGTTTGCAGACAGACACCATGGCCTCAGCAGCATCCTCATTTCTCCCCCAACAACCTTGCACTCATGGTACCCTCCTCACAGCAGCCAGGGGCATCCTCCTAAGAGTAGCAATAAGTCAAGCTGCCCTCATCTCCATACTGTTGCACCCCAGAATTTGCAAGTAAGCAAGATTAGTGTGCGGTTTGTTTTCTCATGTTATCCACCAAATTAAGGATTTTGAGCATGTCATTAAAATTAACTGGAATACTTTTGTTTCCCCAATGCTTTTTAAACTGTTTATATGGGTAGACGTTATTTGTTCCTTAAACGTTAGAGCTAACTGAAAAATAAGTCAAGAATATTGAAAGTTTATTTGATGAAAACACATTAAAATATTTTGAGTTTTGTCTGAGCTGTTGATCTATTCAGCTATACATATTGTTCAATAACTTTTGGTGATTAATTGTTCACTCTTGAATTATCATTTTATTGCAGTGCAGCACAAGGAATGCAGCCTTTACATAAATATTATCTTCACATTAATTTGGAATATTACTGTTGTCTTATTTACTGATTTTATTATGGACAAATTGTATCCTGTATATGTAAAACTTATAAATCATTTCATATAAGTCTCCCTATAAGTCATGTTATATGTATAATTTATTTTATATATCTATAACATCAAAAAGTCTAATGAATTATGTTATTCTAAGATATATCTTTATGCATTTTAGATTACTTAGTCTTTCAAGGACACGGTGATTTGTTAAAGTACTCCTAAATAGTTGTTTATGTTGACTTTTCTTGTATTCATTACATACTTTGTCTTATTTAACTCCATGCTTTGTTACTTGAGGCAAAGAGCTTACATAACAACTGGGACTATAAACAAAGCATTTTTTCTCCTATAATTTTTTTAGCTATGTCATATTAGTTATCTTGAAACGCCACAGTAGGATTTTATGTTCTAAACCTATCTCTGACAAACTTTTTATTTTTTATCATAGAATATCACTCAAATTGTACAAACTGATTAATTTTGTTGCGTGAATATTATAGTTTTTTGGTTTCCATCATCACAGTGGACTTTATCTAATTTTTATACTGAAGTTCACACTTAATGAGAGTTTTTAACTACGAGATGGAAAAGGAGATTATTGATATACTATTGTCATATTACCTATTTCCCTTCCCACCCATGCAATCTCATACTTCATAGTCACAGTTTTGATTCAATAGCACAATATCAAGTGTTTTTAAATACAGTTAAATTATGAATAAAAAAATGAGAGAATAAAAAGAGATCTTTCAATGGTAATTAGTCTTCAGATAATGCCATTCATTGTTTGCCATCATTCCATTTCCCTGTTGTCTCTTACTATAAAGCATAGTTTGTCATATAAAAATTTTAAACGCGATTTAATAGCCCATTAATTCAATTTACTATTTGTCTTTAATACACTATCACTGTAAATTCAGAAAACTTCTAATTTTCTGAAAATGTGGTTTGGTCTTTTCTTTCCTCTCACTTTCATTATAGCAATTACATCAACAGAAACAACAATGACATGTTTCAACATGCAGTTGATAAATTACTAACTTCCATTAAAGTCAGCTTATGACCCTCTTGAGCAAGGCCCCTTTGTTGCAAACTATTGTGAGACACAATTTGAGACTTAGCACATTTCTGTTCCAGTTGTACTCCATATTCCCTTAGGTAATTCTATCTCTGCTACTCACATAAATCAAGATAATTCTGTGATATGGGTTTCATATTACAGTTTTTTATGTGCTTATTATTTGGAGTCTGATGCTTCTGAAACTTTTTTTTTCACTGCAGTATAAACTGACAGCTTGCCCTGAGGGGGTCTTTCTTTGAGGATCAATGACTAGAGGCTGTATTTTATTTTTGTAACCTCAGAACTGCATTTGTAAATTGATTAAACTGAAAGCATATATTTTATAACTAGAAAAGAAAAACGTATTCCTAATAGACTTGCCAGATTAGATTTGGGCTTTTACTTAATAGAGTTTCAGTAAATATATAAATAATAGATGATCTATCAATTAGGATATCTTAAAAACAAAATAAATTAGGGTCCAGTCTCAAAAGGGGGCAACAGGCTTTAGGGTTACTAATCAACGTATATTTTTTTAGGACTCTAATTTTTTCATTGAAAAGTGAAAGGGATATTAACATGTTTGTTAGCTAAGGACTTTCCTTATATTTGGGCTGTCATCCTAGAGTGGGGTGGATAAACTAAAAACAAATATTTATTTAAGGATTTTCTTGTGCTCTACTGGTGGTTTACACTCACTATCTACATATAAGTAGTTAGTTATCATTACTCAAGCACGTTTCACAAAATGCAAGCAAGGAAATAAAAATAAGAGTATATAAGTTAAATCAGACCTTCTCCATGAAATGTAGGATACATACGAATTATCAAGACAACTAAATTACAAGTAAAAATCATTATGTAATTGAAAGAATGGAAAAAAGGAAAAAAATTGGCAGACGTAAATCAAAATTATTTAAATTAATGAAAATTGTAGGGTAAATTTTTTTTTTAATTTTATTTTATTAAATTTATTGGGGTGACAATTGTTAGTAAAATTACATATATTTCAGATGTACAATTCTGTATTACATCATCTATAAATCCCATTGTGTGTTCACCACCCAGAGTCAGTTCTCCTTCCATCACCATATATTCGATCTGCCTTACCCTCATCTCCCACCCCCCACCCCCCACCCCCCTTACCCTCTGGCAACCACTAAATTATTATCTGTGTCTATGAATTTCTGTTTTTCATTTGTTTGTAGGGTAAAATTTTTATCTGTGGCATTAGAACAGATTAGAATGAACATTGTCAGTCACGACATAGGTTGGAGTTAGCTTTGCTGCAAATATTGGTGAAAGAGTTGGAGGCATGAGAGAAAGAACAAGAAAAAAGAATAGGAATCAGAAGCCCAGAGAGAAATATTGCATGAAAAGCTGCTATAGCCTACCAAAGCATACATTTAACAAGTTACGTTAATAGAAGTAAATTAGTAATATCAGAAGAGTGGTGCAAAAAATCAGACTATGCACAGCGAGGTTTGGAATCAATCACTTTTCTAAGTCAATGTACACACTGAATGAGCATCCAAAAATATCTTTAAGATTGCCATTATCAACATTTATTTTCAATTAAGCTTCTGAACATACAGATAGTTTGGACAAACACTTTTTTCCTAAAGTATTGGCTTTTCTTTTTTTCATCCTATGGGATTTATTTTAATTTAATGAGAATTGTATATAATCTTTCTTGCTATGGAATATTTTTAACGAATGGCAATACAGATTTTATCAACATCAAATCAGAATGGTCAGTTTCATACAATTACTTTAAGTTATTTAAAATATTTTGATTATTTTAATTCCTTATTTTGAAACAATAAAAAAAAAATTTCTTAAAGCACATGACTCACACTATAGTATAAGGCTGTAAGTACTTATGGAATATTCTGTAAATGCCTACAACTCAAGTTAAAGGTTTTACAGTTGAACAAAATCTCGAATTCTACATTGTCAAAGGCAACAGTGGGTTATGTATGTTCCTGGGATAAAGCACTTCTGAAACCAACAAAGCCTCCTTTTCTTATCAAGTGATATGCTGCTAATAAACATTAGAAAATGTTTTGTGCCCAGAGGTCAAACACTGAGACACGATACTGTGCCCTCGAATATGTTCTTAATATTAGTTGACTGATAAAGTCACTGCAGGTGGCATTTATCGCCAGGGACTATAGTGCTTCACTTTATCACTCAGACTAGATCACAATGTTCCAACAGCCACAATCTGTTAACTCTCATCCAAATAGCTAAAATGCCCTTAAAGGAAGCATCACTTCCCTGTGAAGGTTCCCTGGAAATTTGGAAGATTTCATAAACCTTGGTAAAGCTCAGTCTCAGCTATTGGACAAATGCCGCATTAATTGTGAGATGGAAGAGAAAAAAATTTCTTTTCCACAAGAAACTGAGCTTTGTACCTTAAAATATTTGTCAGACTTGCATGCACATTTCAGTAAAAATCAAGAATTATGCTCTAGTGGATCGTCCTGTCAAATGACAAAGGCATAATAAGCACATTGCAATGGGTGACATAAAGAGTTAAAATTGTAAGATTCTGCACCCACTCCCTTGTCTTCATTCCCCTTTTACTCCTTAAGGAGAAAACATGAACTGCATAATTTACATATTTTCAAGTAAGTTTTTATGTCCACATAAACATGAAAACATGTGTACACATTAAAATTTATTTCTACAAAATGCCACCTATATTACTCTGCAACTTGCTTCTTTTACTAAACATTATATTTATACAGAAATCCATTTTTTCTTTACTGACCATATAATATCAGATATGTATAGATATGCTATAATTTTTTAAGCCATTTTCCTATTGATCGGTATTTAGGATGCTTTTATTTTTTATTAGTGAGACTGTTGAGTCTAGTGGAATGCATATTTCAATTTTAGATTCTGTCAGCTTCGTTTCCCCAAAGGTCACTGTGATTGCCACTTCCATCAGAAATACATGAGCATGCACATTTTGATCATCCTTACCAGAATTAGATGTTATTAAATCTTTACCTTTTTGCCAATATGAGCAATGAAAATTGTTTATCACTGATTAGCTTTTTCCTGATCAATAAAAAGGTTGAATACCTTTTTATACACTTATTGAAAATATGAATTGATAATCATTTCTACTTTGTGTACTCCTGTCATAGCCTTTACCCGTCTTTTCCCTTTGGTTAATGGTTTTAACTTATGATTTGTAGGAGCTACTGGGATATTAAAATGTCATTCCCCCCATTTTTGTTTTTCTCTTGTCGATGTTTTCTCCCAGTTATTTTATGTTTCTCTGACTTGTTTTCCCATTAGGAAATATTTTATTTCTTGTCTTCAAATATATTACATATATTTTTCCTTTAAGATTGTATTTTGCAAAATATCTTTCAATTTTTTTTTAATTTGGATTTTAATCTTTTAGATATTGACTTTTACATATGGTATAAAATAGTGGTTTTAACTTGATTTCTGTTTTGAAAAAATAATAATGCCTGCTTGATGATTCATTCTTAACATTTTAATTCTATAAAATTTTGAAGTTTTTACTCATGGGTATAAATTAATTCTCATATGGGTATTATACCAAAAGTTTAATGTTTTATTAGGCATTGTTTTATATGGTATGATACTTATTTCTTTGTTCCTCCCTTCCTTTCTGGGTTCTAGAGTCTTGAGAACTTACTATTCTTAAATAAAATCTTTGAGTTACTAGCAAGCTGCTATGCTGAATTTTGTTCATGTCTATTGCTGTTATATGTGGTGGGGAAGGGAGTGTCTGTGTGTGCGTGTGAGTGTGTGTTTGTGTGCATGAGGTTGTAATTCTCCCTGCTTTTCCTTTCTTTCCTTTTGAACCGCCATAGATTCTGACATTGTGAAGGGTTAAGCCCTATTCAGACTTTTCTCAGAAGGTTCTGTCTGCTATTTTATTTGGGACATTGCAAATATCTCTTGGCTACGGTAGCACCGGTGATTTTTTAATGAACTAGTTCAAGGATTTTCTGTGAAAGCTATGAAGTCCAGTGTTAAAAGTTAGGAATCTGTATAGTTGGTCAGGAATTGGGCTAAGACGTCTCATTATTTGTTTTGTGTGTGGGTTTTTTTTGAAGTAATTGATATTGGATATATGTTTTAATACTTATTTGAATATTTATAACCAGCTTCATTGTCAATGACGACTGGGGATATAATATCAGCCTTGTTTTCTATTATAAAAACAAATGCTTAAAAAAGAGGAAACAAATTAGACAATATAATAATCATATAACTAATGATCATAATGGGTTTCACTTAATAATTACTGCTAACATTTTTTTGTAATAATGATCATACCTGTTAAAGTTTAAAGTATGTCTACTCTAACAAACTAAAATCATACTTTTTCATTTTAACTTTTAAGTCAATTCTGACTTCTCCCTTTCCTACTGGAAATAATTTCCACTTATTTAAAGTTTTGCCTGAAGGCTATCTTTCTAAGTAGATAGTCGATGAATGCAGATGTTCCTGTTAATAAGAGTAAAGGAATGAAGTCAGCCAAATATTCAAGGATTTACTGAGCAGCCACAATATGTAAGATTTGGTGCTACGTGCTCAGAGGGTTCACAGAAAAACATAAGTAGAGCAATCATACTTCTGTTAACATTTATATTATAAATAAACACAACTTAAAGGAAATTACCTAGCAATTGTATGAGTTATAGTTGAGCCTTACATCTTAATGATGTGTGGTTTGTTCTGGTCTTGCTATTCCTAGCAAACACTGCTGCATTTAGAAGAGTTGGTCAACACTTACTGAGAGCACATTTCATGAATTACAACAATCATAAAACTTTGCTTCCACAATATAACTGTATTGCATATTTATGATTTGTCTGAACCTTCTAATTTCCCTGATATCCACATGGAGAAAAGAAATTGTGTTACTCCCCTAGAAAGCACTAAGGAAAAGGAATTAAACTGCTAATACACGATATTGAAGTTTAAATCCAAATACTGAGTACTCAACCTATATCAATCACAAGATTTAAGGGAAAAGCATATGATTGCACAAATAAATTTTTAAAATAGACCTTTTCAAAACTCAACATAAATTATAATCAAATTTTAAAAATTAGCTAGAAAATAGATTTTTTTTTACCTAAATAAAGAAATACCCCAAACATACAAATAAACAAATCTAAACCTGGCATAACATTTACAGTTATTTTGGACATTTCCAATAAGATAGAAGAATAAAATTATACTCACTACCATTACTTCCATTTAATCTTATAGGCTGTGTGTTGGTCAGGGAAGGTAGTAGATCTGGATGATTTAAAAAAATCTAGGAAATGAAATATATGACATAAAATTAGAAATAAAACTATACATTTTCATTAATTGTATAGGAAAGGAAGCCTTTGAAAAATCTAGAAATCAATAGAAATAAAAGTGAACAACAAGTTTGTTCACCATAAAATTGCATGTTCAAAAGTCAGAAACCTTTACAATTATAATTAAATAATACATTTAAAAATATATGTTGCATCAAAACCTAAAAGTACAAGGTACGAATAAATGAAGCTTCTAATGTTGTATAATACTTCTATGAATAAAATTATAAAACTATACTAAAGTAAATAAAAGCAGTTCTAAGAAATTGGAGAAACATACCATGTTCATGAATGACACTATTCAATATTATGAAGAATAACCAAGGAAATATGGAAGTAAAGGTGGTAAGACTTATAAATGAGTAGATGTTAAAGAGACAGAGGAGATTTTGATATAATTAGTCCCCTTGGGGGGAAAAGGAGGAAATGAAAAGGCTGCTTCTTCTTATCTCAAGCTAAAAGAGGAGATTTCAGGCCAACCGCCAGAAGAGCTGAACAAGTGTTCTCTCAGGTTGGGAATTACAGAGCATAGTGTCCGATTATAATTTGGAGAAGGGTGAAGAAGAAAGGCCATGGTTGGGGCAATCTTCCAAGCTGACTGCATTGAGAGAAAGCTGCACTTTACTAGTGCAGGTGAAAGGAGGCATGTGGGTAACTTGACTCTGCAGAGACAGTGAACTGCTATTAGGTTGGTGCAAAGGTAATTGCGGTTTAAAAGTTTAAAAATAACTGCAAAAACCACAATTACTTTTACACCAACCTAATAACAAAAGAGCTGGATGACATCTAGACCCATCAGTGAAGAAAGGAGTGCAATAAAGCAGCCTTCCAGAGGACAGGCATCATTTGCCAAGGAGCTTCAGTCAGAAATGGCCACAAAAGAATTTCTAAGAATACAAAAAATACACCAAAAAAGTGCAACTAGCAACTATGTATCTGTGGAAACAGAGGCCAGATTGAATCACTGCCCAAAAAGTAAAGCAAGATTCTTTTGCCTATTAATTTTCAAAAAGTTTAAACATATGACTCAAGGAAATACAGAATAAACAAGTATCAAGAAAAAGCCATTGAAGAGGAAAGCATTAAGATAGTATATCCAGTTCAAAGGGCATTTGACGAGTTGAGGTTGGCTTACAATGTAATAAATGAATACTAAAATAAGATTGCTTGGTTACTTACAAAACTTGTTGATTCCTATAGAACAACAAACAGTAATTTCTGGGGTTATCTTTTCTAACTCAGAAATTATCTAAAACTATCTACATTTCTCTTGGACAAAAAATATACAAGTTAACATGTAACTTCACTAAAGCCTGGGACTTTGCTTAAAGTGAGTTGAATAAAGTGTATTTTCATGGATGATCCTCAAGTGGGTCTGTTAAAAAACCTTTCCATATGATTTTAAGAAGACATGTTGACTACTATTCAGCCTTTTTTCCCAGTTTGGAATAATTTTTCTTATCGCAACTTCATCCTGAATTCCCTTCACTCTGCTCAATGCCCAAGGATTAAAAATTCACTTCTAATGACATCTAGCCATGCTCCACTCACCATGGCATGTCTCCAACCCTGAAGCTGACCCCCGATGGAGGAAAAGGAGTCTATTTATTTTGAAACTGTTCAAGACTTTTATGACTATACTATGTTATACACTTTAGATATTAAAAGGTGACTTCTATCACTGCATTGTATTTTAAGTTTTCTAAGAAAGTAGAACTTAAATGTTCTCACTGAAAAATAAAAGGTAAATATGTGAGGTAATGGATGTGTTAATTAACTCAGTGGGAGGAATCCTTTCAACAAAGTATATGTATATTAAGTCATCACATTACATACTTTAAATATCTTATAATTTTATGTGTCAATTATACATCAATAAAGCTGAAAAAATAAAAGGACACCAATTTTAAGGCTAAAAGTAACACAAAATGCTATGGGATAAATCTTAGATATTTTTTTTTCCTACAGGATAGATTAAAGAGGACAGATAGATAGGAGACAGAGTAAGGTTGCTTCATGAATACACCTCAGTTCAGCTTCTTTCATACAATAGTTACATTTGCAAGTGTAAATAATTGGAAATAATTGCCATCTACAGGAGAATGAACAAATCAATTATGGTATAATATTACAATAAAATAACTATAAAACTCAAACAAATCAACTCTAAATGGTTTGCAGTATCCGGGATTGGACCCAGGAACCATAAAAACACATTAATAGAAAAAAATGGCAAAATTCACATAAAGTATATAGTTGAGTTAATGACAATATACCTATGTTGGTTTCTTGGTTTTGACAAATATATCATGGTAATGTAAGATGTTAACATTAGGAGAAAATGAGTGAGAGGGTTATAGGAACTCATGGGCTTAATTTTATGTGTAAACAAGACTGAGCCATAGGGTGTTCAGACATTTGTTCAAACATTATTCTGGGCATCTGTGAGGGTGTTTCTGAATGAAATTAACATTGGCCTTGGTAGACTGAGTAAAGCAGATTGCCCTTCCTAATGTGAAGGAGCCCCATCCAATCAGTTGAAGGCCTGAATAAAACAACAAGGCTGACCCTTCTATAAATCAGAGATAATTCTTTCTGCCTGATTGTTTTTGAGTTGGGACATTATTATTATTATTATTGTTATTTATTTTATTATTATTATTATTATTTTTTTTTGCTTTCCGACTCAAACTGAAACATCAGCACCTCCCGGGTCTCAAGCCTATGAGCCTTCAGATTGAACCTACATAATCGGCTAGGTCTGTAGCTTGCCCACGACAAATGATGGGACCCATCACCCTCCACAGCAGTGTAAGCAAATTTCTTATAATGTCTCTTTCTATTTATAGGCATATTTTTCAGTTGGCATCATTTTTAATATTTAAATACAAAAGGTGAACACTGATTTTTTTTTCCCTTGTTTAGACACACATGTTTCATAGCAAAAATATACAGAGGAAATGAGGTCCTATGCTGTCCTCCACAGTCCCCATCCGGTGATTGAATCCACTGTCAGCCCTCCCTCATTTCCCACATGCATAGACATTCTCAGTGGCTGTTTTACACTGTAGCTGTAATGCATTTCATGTTTCATACTGGGAGCATGTCCCTCGCCAACGTCTCCTTTCTTAAAACCAAAACAAATCAGTGTGGGTCGGGGTAGATGATTCCCAATGATGTAAGTTGTATCCCATGGGAAAGTGGGATCTTCTGGTCAGAAAATCACACACACACACACACACACACACACACACACACACACACACACACACATCTTATTGCTTCTGTTTCTCTGGAGGGAGGACCCTAACTAATATAGAAACTATCTGTACAACTTTTCTATAATACTCAAATTACTCCAAAATTCAAAGTCATTAAAAACACCGTAGATCTCGCATTAGCACACACTGGAATATGTCATTTTGTGTTTCACTGTACATACTTTGCTTTGCTTTTCACTAACAAAATAAAATTCAGCCACATAAATGGCTGTATCTTTATACATTCTTATGCTCCACAATCGTGACAGAGCTACCAAATATTCAAGCTGGAGATGAGGCAGGCCCAGATCTATTTCTATAAAACAGCCAAATGGCAATGTCAGATAAATAGTTCCTGAAGTGTAACAAAAACCTACTTTCAGGTCAGAGTCTCCGGAATGCATGTTAACTCTATTTAGCTAAGTCAGAGAGTATTAATGGATGCATCAATTATTTTGTTCTTTATACTTTCTCTTACAAGTAGAGAGAATGATGGATAGCATCCTGCTGTCTTATTCAGTAGAACCCTACATTCCATGAGAGATGGAGGAAATTTCATCCATTTCCATTTCCAGCCATCCATTAGAACCCATTTTACTCACACACCTTTGCCTATTGCCCAAAAAACTATCTATTGCTATAAGCTTATTTTTCCCCTAATTCTCTAGGATTCCCTTGCTTCTCACGTACCTTCCCACTTATGCAAAACTCATAAACTTCTGATTTGCGAAACACAAGAAAATGCAATTCCTTTTTACTATCTTATTCTAATCTCTTTGAAATCCCACACCTATATGATGCATTTTAGATTGATTTATGGAATTTTATCCAACAATGATTACAGCTATGAATAATATTGCCAGTGTCTTAGTTTTCTGTGTCAGGTGGTGCAATGAATTATAATTATCTGTTTTAGGTACTCTATAGATAAATATAGATATAATAGAAATAGGTAAAAAGGTACAAAGGTAAAACTTATTTCAACATTTATTGCACATCTGCTTCACTTATGAAGTATTACACTCATTGAGATAATCTTATTAAGAGTCACACTTGTGGAACTAGTTGCATTGATAGTCTACAGTAAATTCTGGTGTGTACCCATTCACATAGACTGTCTAACAAAAGGATATTTAGCTAGTCAGTATTTCATGCCTTGCTTTAGGCCATGACCTATTAAGAGGAAAATATAATATTGTCCTGTGGTCTCCTTCATGGTATACGCAGGTAAGTCTCCCCAAAGAGACCAACCTTGAGGCAAAATGTAAACTCCCTTGTATGGCCCTAGGGAGTTTTGCTCTAGCACTCCCTCAACGTGACTGATAGATTATTTTGAGAAAGCATCACATCAATTGTTGCAGAACCTACTTGTTGCTTCAAGAAATGATACTGTTTCCAATTTCAGAATATTTTTGGCTAATGTGTTTTTCTTTTATTTTCCAATTATATTTAAAAATTCTTCACCCAAACACAACAAGTACAAAACTCTTCCTCTCATTTCTTATTCATGTCATTAACGCAAGTAGAATGGAAAGAAAACAATTTACTCTTTTGACTGGGTTTACTAAAGTGTAACTTATAATAGGAAATAAATCATTTAAAATAATGCCACCTACTTGCCAGAGGAAGCACAGAATAACGATAAACCTTCAGCACCAAATGCTACCTTACAAAATGAAAGTTCAACTAATTGAAATCTTTGGGCATCCAGTGACTCTAAGTGAAAATTCAATATAACATTTTTGCCTTCAGTTCTTCCTATTCTTTTAACAGACTAAGCAAAATGTACAGTGCAATCCTGCATAAAGGAAAAAAACATAAAAATCATTGACTGAGTTACCTTGTGGATTTGATAAATTACACATCAGGATTCAATACTAGGAGTATTCTCTCCCTGTGTCCCTTCCTGGAAATAACCCGTAAGGAAAGAAAAAGAGCATAAGGGAAGCTTGCTCGTATCTGCTAGTTGATGGCTATCTTTAACCTCTTCATATAAATCAGCTTAACTCCAGGGTCCTTTAATAAGCTTTTTACATTTAGGACTTGGTATATAACTTTGCACTTAAAAAAAAAAATTAAATAGTTTATTTCTAATGTGTTATTCCATCTAACACTGTCTGGCATTTTCTGGCTAAAGGAATAATATCTCAGGAAAATCTCAGAACTAATTATATATATATATGTATATATATATATACATACATATATTCACACATATATGTGTATATGCATATAATTATATATATTAATTATATATATTAATTATGTAATTAATATATTATATATTTTATATTATATATACATTTATTATATATATTTATTATATATATATTAGTTTTTAGCTTATTCCAGAGAAGTATTTTATTCCTTTTTTACCTTTTATGTATTCATTTTTTGGGTATTTTTCTTAATTAGCAACTCTACAGGTCAGGTAACAAATGTGTCACACGTACGACATTAATAGAAAATGGAAGGACATTAAGGAAGTCTCAGTCCTAGGAAACAGGGAATTCCCAGTTTCATCAGTATTCCCAGCTCCATCACTCCATTACAGTCCAGTAAGAACCTGGGCAATTGTCTTTTGTTTCAGGACCAGGAACAGCTCCCTTTTGGGGGGAAAAAATCACTGTATTTTAAGACACAAAATCATGTCTTAAAACACTTAGCTTAAAAAAAAAAAGAAGAAAAAATGTGCTCTGAACTGTGATTTAGTCAAAATCCCCCTCAGAAAACAGAAGCACATTACTTGATGTATTTATACATTCTAATATTTTACTGGTTTATGATTTGCAGTCACCCATTATCAACGTAAAGACTTTCTTATTTAGAGAGAACAGAGGACTTCAGTATTGATGCAGCCCATTTTTCATTTTTTTAAACCATGGCTTGTGGTATTTTCATCTAGGCTAAACAGGCTTGCCTTCATTCTCATTAGAGTGAGTGAGTTCTTCCCCATGACAAAGGTCTCCATTTATCAGATTTCTAAAAAGTGAGAAAAAGAACAAAAATAAGAAGAAATAACTAGGAGCTTTCTTTTCTGAAATATTCCTTTTATCCAATGGCATAACTGGCAAATACTTTGATCCAATTCTGCCATTATATTTTCCTGTATAGTCCCTCCTTCCTTCCTTTCTTCCTCTCTCCCCCCCCCGTCTCCCTCTCTCCCTTTCTCATCTTCCTTCTTTTTTTCCTTCCTTCCTTCCTTCCTTCCTTCCTTCCTTCCTTCCTTCCTGCCTGCCTGCCTGCCTGCCTCTCTCACTCTCTCTCCCCCCTCCCTTCCTCTCTCCCTCTCTCCTTCTTTCCTTCCTTCCTCTCCCTTCCCCTTTATCTTTCTTTCTTTCTTTCTTTCTTTCTTTCTTTCTTTCTTTCTTTCTTTCTTTCTTTCTTTCTTTCTTTCTTTCTTTCTTTCTTTCTTTCCCTCCTTCCTTCCTTCTTCCCTCCCTCCCTCCCTCCCTCCCTTCCTCCCTCCCTCCCTCCCTTTCTTTCTTTCCTTCTTTCTTTCTCTTTCTTGGCTAAAACTTTACAGTAGAAAATAAATTAATCACTTTCTTACATCACAATCCATGCTTAGTGGATTCACTAAAATTAGTGTCAGTGGCATATTTATTTCCCCAAAGCCAAATCATTAACACTAAAAGTGAACAGATGTCCTTTTTCCAACACTTGAATGAAAATTCATATGACTTTTAACTGTTTCTGGAAGCACTCTCCTTCCTCTCCAAATTAAAATGCTTTACATAATATTATACCACATAGATATAAGAATGAGGTACACCCCTTCATTATTCCATGTCTGGGTAAAATTCTAAAATTCTTATACCAATTAAATATTTAATGAAATCCACAAATATAATAAAATCGTGTGTGATGAATTGACAGTGTTTGACACAAACCTAGCTAGTCTTGTCCCTGTCCTTGCCCCAGTAATTCTCATCTTCATTTTATTTTCCTACTTTCACAAAAGAATCATAAGCTTAGAGTACTTTCTTTTCATTTTCAGTTTCACAATTTAAGATTTTATATTTTTCTCAATATCCTTGTCATCTCATCCTGTCAAAACTTCAGGAAACAAGGTTGTAGTTTCAACCCATAAATGACTGAGCTATCATTTTTTTCCTGTATTTTATGGCTATGCCCTTCCTCATTTTTTAGTTCACTAATTAAATTTTTTTTTTCAGCTCATACATACATCATTCATGGATTTCCTTTTTGTTTAGGATCTGGAACACACCATCTTTAAGTGCAGGGGATTTCTTATATTCTCCTTTAAATAATGGGTTATATCACTCCACATTTAACATTAATTTAACAAGCTTGATAAATGCCTCTTCTATTTAGCCCTAGGGAAAATGTTTGGCACAGATACTATTCTTTACTGGCTCTTTGCCTTGTACCTGGATACCTCCCATATTCTTTCAAAACACTGCTACTGACTGGAGCCATTTTCTCACTTTGCTGTTTTCCTCTCAAAGAAGCTTCACTAAAAACTAAGTGCATGCATCTTAGTCACTCATACATCCCTGAGGAATTCAGTATCCCAGAGAGAATGCAAAGGAATGGTGATTGTTTAAATTCTCCAGATTGCTATTTAAGAAGGATGCTTAATTAATTACTTGGTGCTTACACTATGAATTCCTTATGATTGATATATATATATATATATATATATATATATATATATATATATATATATAAACTTGACTCTGAGGGTCTGTATAGTGTTTGAGGATGTTATTTTCTGAAATGGTGTTGCAGTCAGAAAACTAGTATTAAGCACAATATTTTTATCATATTAAAGTCAGTATTTTGATGGCTACTGCCGAAATTCCAGATAGTTTTGAATCCCAAAGCTACAGGCCTTCTAGACTTTATGCTCTGGTATTGGTTCTCAAATGTCAAATTCTATGTTTGTCTTTGGTTCTCTCTTTAGCAATTAATTCCACACTGCAAATATGATTTGAGTAGATGACCTCCAATGAAGCTCTTTCTCTGTGACTTTCACTGCAGTGCCAATATACTGGCAGAAATATACAAGTTTTAGTAGCAATTTTTCCCTTTCATGTGTTAGAACAGACAATAAAAATCAGCTTTCCCTAGGTACAGACTGGCCAATAGTAGCTTTAAAAGACACAAAATGTGCTCTTCACATAAGTTATCCACTAAATAAAATACTCAGCAAGATAAACACAGGACTCCTTTACAACTATATCAACTATATTCTATTGCAGAAGTGAGTGAACATTTCGGAAAATCAACAGTATAAAAGATTTATAAAAACAATTCTAATGATGTTAATGTTGAAAATAATTTTGGTGGTAATATTATGGTATTTATTGTACAGTTTCTATGACCATTGCAGTGTGTTAAATATTTTACATACTACATTATATAAATTAAACTCCACCATAATACCTCTGATGTAGATATTATTGTATTATTTTTTGAAAAAAGATGAAAAACAGTTTATCTGAATTATTTAGCTAGAAGCTGTCAGAGTTGTGTTTCTTATCCAGGTGTGTTTGTCACATCCAAGTTCCGAGTCACTCTCCTATACGTCTTTAATAATAAGTTCATCTTGGGCTCCTCTTACTAGGATTTATTTTATTTGTGCTCTTCTCTTCAATATTTTTTAATCTAAACATGAATGGCCAACCTAATATTTATTAGAACTCCGCCTATTATGTTATGATATGTATTAATATTTTGTTACAATTGTGTACTATATTTAAATATGACATATATGATCCAATGGTATTTTGTGTGGAATTTTTTTCTTTAACCAGTGTTGTAAATGTCGCGCAACATATACTGAATCTTTCCAATGAGCCCTAATGCAATGCTTTATAATAACTTCCTGATAATAAGGAATACTGTTTTGAAAACACTGCCAGAAAACTTTGTAATAGTTGCAACAGTCATAAGATGTCTATGATAGATATGTCCCATTTATGCCTGGAAAGATCTATTGTCCCTCCTTCTCCTCCTGCCCTCCAATCTGATTGGCTGGACTGCATAGTGTATACTAATAAGGCCCTTGTACTCCAATGACCTCCAGTTCTTTTAGTCCATAGATAACCAGGCAAGAGATTGGGGGATGGAGGAGAGTAAGATTAGTGTACATACAATAGAATTAATTTTTTAGAGCAGTTTTAGGTTCACAACAAAACTGAACAAGAATCACAGAGTTCCCAGATACCATATGCTCCCATATCATACTGCTGCCCCACCGTCACACTGCAGGACAGTAGTCTGTTTGCTATATGAACCTACACTGACACGTCATTAGCACCATAAGTCCATAGCGTACATTAGGATTTGCTCTTGGTGTCGTACGTTCTATGGGTTCGTACAAGTGTATAATGACACGTATCCACCATTACAGTGTCATAGAGAACAGCTTCACAGCCCTGAAAATCTTTCAAGTACGCCTTATTTATCTCTCCCTCCTCCATAATCTTTGACAATCACTCATCTTTTCATAATCTCCACAGTTGTGTCTTTTTCCAGAAGTTAGAGTTCCTCTAGGACTATACGTGTTAACAGATCCACTGCCTCTACCCTCAGATTATAGCAGAAGGCACGGTATATGGTTTCTTTCTAAGTAGCATTCCTCCTCTTTTCTGGGTGCCATCTGTTTCTTATCTTGACACTAACTGATAGAATATCCAAAGTACACAAAGACCCAGTGCCTGCTTTTCTGTGTTTTGCTATTATTTTCATACATGGAATATTCAGAAGAAAATGTTACAATGTAAAATGACATCTCGCCCAGCTTTTTACTAAATAGAGTACACTATGAGCCTCTATTTAGTATAATAAATAGCCTAGAGGAGGAAGAAACAAGAAGCACCCATGCCACAGTTTTAGCTCCGTGAAGAGATCTAATACCAAAGGGCAGTCTCTCTACATCAAAATGATAAGGGAGTCTTTTTCTCAAAAGCCTTCCCAGTACTATTTTTATGCAGAGCAGTTAATTATCATCACCTCCTTTGTTACCAATGGCCAGGTGGAGAACTACTGTTATCTACATTTTATAAATTAGTAAATGGTGGCTGCTTTGTCAATCAGGAAGTGTAATGGAATTCAAAACTAGGTCTAAATTCAAATGTTGTGCTTGCATTTAGTTCAATTCTGCCTTCCTTCTCTAAAATCTAAGTAGTTACTGTTCTCTCCAATGTTTAAATGACCTGGATTTAAATTCCAGGCCCCTGTCATTGGAGGCAAAACCATGAGTTCTCACCCGTTTGGGCTGCTTCTCTTTCCCCCAGCTCCATGGCCAGCAGACTATTGATGTGGATGTGTGAGTTTCCTCCAAACGCTCTCTGTCCCCCATGGGCCCTCATCCTGAGGAAGTCACCAAGGTCAAGGCCCCTGCCTTCCGCGCCCAAGCGATGTTCTACAACTACATATCCTTTCAGGAAGTCACCTCTTTCTTGTGCTAGATTAACCAACTAATTCTGAAAACTGTAGTCGGAAGACAGATTGCTTTAGAAAAGCAATGTGTCTGATGTTTTAGCAACGTTTACCAACATAAAGTGAAAAGCGTTGGGGAGAATTTAAAGGTGCAGAAACCTGGCTATGATCATCAAAGGTCAATATTCATAAGTTCCTAAAAACAAACTTACCAAACGGTAGTGGAATCTTAAACAGTATGAGGATAACATACAAATGAGAACATTAGAACCATACAAATCAATAAAACGTACCAGAAAAGCTACCTCTCTTCTTGACTCTCACATATTAGAGTTTAATGTTTCTGGCTGAGTTTTTGGACTTCAACATTTGGGTTCTCACTTAGCCTCCAACCATGGGTGTGACCTAGACAGGTCTGATACTTAGAACACATTGCTAGAAGAAACAGAAGTAGAAAAATAATTATCTTGTCCATTTGTTATGAAATAATTGCTTATTTGTTATATTTTTTCAGCCTAGACGCTCTGACTCTCAATTATACTTTTAAATACACCCATAAAAAAACACGAGAAGCATAATTATTCATGTTTCCTAGTGATGCTTATAAACAAAATTTACAAAAAACATCACAAGTGGTAAGAGAAAAGTAATAATTACAAAAAACTAGATTATAAGAAAACTAACACAAATAATTTAAAACTAGAAGTCAACAGGTTATGTATAATTAGTAATAACTACATACAATCGGGAAAGAAGGTCCTGATGAGTAAACAGAATAAGGTAACATGCAATTAAATCAAATAGTAGATTTGTAAATTAGAATAGTTAAGACTTTACCCAGATTTTGGGGCCAAATTGTTGAACCATGGATTTATTTTACCTTATGTAAAATAAATTAACTTTAGACGGAGAAGCAAAATCTGTGTTCTGAGATCACAGGATAGGCTCTTTTAACATGTCCTGATTTTTATGCAAACATTGCCTAATATTAGCTCAAAAAAACATGGTCACTTTTTTGGACTTACAGCTTTCCTCAGAAATTTTAGTTTAGTTTAGTTAAAATTTAGTTGACAATTGGATAGAATATTTTTGTGTACCAACAGCTAAAAACAGGTTGCCTTCCACTAATTACACATGTAGATCCCAGTAAAATAATAATTTATATTCCAAAGATTACTTAGCCTTGTCTCCCAAACTGGTTTTCATGTATAGAAGTATGTGTGTTTTCACTAGATCTGTGGTATTAAGCAGCAAACGATTTTATGATTTTAAATCCACCAGTTCAAGGTATTTATTTCAAAGTCTTAGATGTGCCCCATTTTTCAGAAAACAATAAAAGAAAAATATGTTTATATCACAGTTAAAAGAGTGATTTTTCTTTATAGTAACATTTATGTTTTGCGTTAACTACAAATCAGGATCCGTACCATTTTCAAGATTTGTGTTGTAATGGATTGTCGTAAAGGCAGAAAGCAGTTGAACAGACAGTTACTTATTGATACCTATGTATTCTAAATGAGTTTCTAACTCTAATCCCTTAAAAAGACCCACAAAAATATGGCACCATTGCACAGATATTCAAATACACATGCAATTACAGTGTGTTTAACCCCAGGAATTCTGCAGGCACAGGATTTTTCAGTTTATTCTCACCCTCTGATGACTCTAAGTTATGTTTTTATATATACCCATGAAAAACTTGAGAAGCATAATTATTCATGTTTTCTTTAGGTGAATATAAACAGAACCAATAACATTAAACCTTAAGAGTCTTTTGAATGTACTGTATGCCTCACCCACAGGCAATATAACCTATTGGTTTTTACTAGTTACCATTGCAAAATAGTATTTTTTAAATAAAAATGGCTGTGCCTATATCGAAAACTTCATTTCAACAAATGTTGAAGAGTATAGCATTCTAGTATAAGATAAAAAATATAACATTTATAAGATAAAATTCCTGTACCCACAGTAATGTATTATAAGAATTCCTTAGGAAAAGATCCCCTTGCGTACATGCTATGAGATTTCATAAATAAATTAATGATTTTCCATTTCTTGAGATATTCTTTTAAAACTAATTTGTTAATTGGCTTTTTGGGAATGGGACAGCGGCACTCAGGAAAGCTCCATGACTTTGGAGTTTTGACAGTATGATGGAATAGCAAAGAAAACAAAAAGAGTAAAAACCGAAACAACAGAAGTAAAATGTGTTTTGCTATGCTGAAAAATACCAAGTAGACAAGGCACAGGAAGTATTGAGTTCATTTATCCATTCATTAGATATACCCAAATATCGATCACGTGCCGTGCATGGTATTAGCTTCCTCGCTTAGAATTCCAGGCTGATGAAATGCATGCTCTCAGAGAGTTTATATGTCATGGGAAAAACAGAGCAAGTAAGCAAACACGTAAGTAAATTAAATAATGACAAATCATGATAAAGACTGAGAAGAGGATCAATTAGGGCCAAAAAGAGATACTCAGAAGAAGTTGCTATGCTATTTAGGTTTGCAGGGAAGATTTTTCTGATAATGAGATATTTATGGTGAGAGCTGGAAGAAGAGAAGGACTTACCTTGGGATTCCAGGTCAAATAGACCTCTATGCAAAAACAAATGTCTGTGTAAAGGTCCTGGGTATGGTGCAGTGGGAGAGATTGGGGCAGTTGTTGAGAACAGCATGAGATAATTCAGAGAGGTAAACAGTCTCAAGATCACGAATGGGTTCTAAAAACTATGTTGAGGAATTTGAATATTATTTCACATATGACGGAAGCCATTAATGAATTATAACTAGAGAGTGACACAATCCAAATATGATCTTTCTGGCTGCTCTCTGAAGAATAGTTTGGATGGTGACAAGAATGAAAACAGAGATCAGTTAGAAACATGACCTAGTTTAAGCCAGGAGTGGTGATGATATAAAGCAAACTGGTGACAGAAGGTGCCAATATAAGTCTGCTGACTAGGTTTAAGGGGGGAGATAGAAGAATGGAACAGATAATAAATATGGATTCCTAATTTCAGCATGCAGGAAAATTTTGTTGTTTACTATGATGAGAAATACCTGAGTAGGGGCAAAGATTTCAGAGTTAAGAAATATGATTTTTTTTTGACAAGTTAGTTCTGATATATAGATAAAACACCCAAATAGAAACAAGTAAGCAACTGAATGCATACTTTCTAGAGGAATCAGACTAGAACTGATCAGAAATTCTTTGTATATGAGTAACGTAAATGTTATGAGAATAAACAAGAGTATACTGCATCACATGACTCAAAAAAGGATAGTGTTTCAATATGTGTAACGGAAAATATAGTTTTCCAATGCTTACACAAACAAATTGAATTTTAAAGGCTATGAGGGGACTTACATGCTTTTAAATATTAGAGTCATGCAATCTTCACGGTTTCATAAGCTCAACCTAACAATACTGTTGGAATGGTCTGAAGGAAAAGCAGTTATGGACAAATTAACAGGCTAAGACCAGGAAGCACATTAGAGGAAAGGAACACATTAATGGCAGGGCAATGCTGGTTTACGTGATGCTGGAAATGTGTGTTTGTGGAAATGAAAAACAGAGGATATATTTAAGCTATATGGAAGGCTACTGTCCCCAATGTATTACAGTGGGGGGGGGCAAATTGGGCTGCTATCAAAGATTTATAAAAGAAACCCTTTATAAAAGCACATGGAAGTGCCTAATGAACACCCTCTGAGAGATAGCCCCACAAAGTTTAAAAATAAAGGTCTCTTTCCCAGAAGCTAAGCCAATGGTAGATTTCACAGTCATATAATTAGTAATTAAAAGCTTGGGTATACATACTATCACCAATAGAGAGTGAAGAAGTTTATGTTTAATGACAGGCAGTAGAAGCACAAAAGAAGTGAAGGATGGAATGCACATTCCAAGAGGAGTTAACTGAATGGGCAACAACTTTGGAGGAAAGGCTTCACGAAGAAAACAGTCAACAGCAGCAAACAGGGCGGATTGGAAATGAGCACAGAATCTGAGGATGCCTTTTTGTTTGGTAATAAGAGGTGGGGTATTGTCTAAAGTTTTCTTTTACCTATTCGTCTTTCACATTTTTATCTGAATTCCTTCCTTCCTTTTCAAAATGACTTTTTAATTTCAGCATTAAAAATGGATGTGGATTCTATCAAAGATGTTTTGGAGTTCAACTTTGCCAAATCAGATCTACCTGTGCTTTGGACATAAGAAGAATGATACAGCACTCTTAAAACAGTTACCTATCTGTTGTTCTTTCTCTCTTTCTTGCTCGCTCTTTTTATTGTTTCCTTCTTGTCCTTCCGTCCTCTCTCCTTTTCTTCCTTTCATTTCCCCCCCCCCCATAATTAACTACAATAAACTGCTTTACTAATCATGTTCCCTAAGTGATAGGATTACTGTTCTTATGTATCAGCGGCGGCCATGCATCTGTTAATTTCTGACCCACTTTCTGTGGTAAAAGGGAGGCACGTTAGGTACACTTTGAAATTTTTGTTCTGTGTGGTTTCCAACATTTGCTAAAGTTTCCACATTTATTTGTATAATCTTCACACACTGCTTTTGAGTTTCAGCTTCTCTTGAGCTGGGAATTGGTACAGGGCAGGGAATGGGATTCTTCAATGGGGTCTTTACACTTATTCCTTCTTTATGTGTTTGTTCTTAAAGTGCAGTCTTGCAAACATATAGTATTGCAACCCTCAAAGTTTTGAAAGTACAGAAAGTCTGTTTTCCTATTTTCCAGAGTTGACACTGATTTCATCCTTTTACACTGTAGCCTTCTAAGTTAGAGAGAGGACTGGAGTTTACATATTTAATTATGTTTTCTTGAACATGAAGATTCTTTACCTTCTTAAAACAATTGAATATGCTTTTACTTTAGAAAGTAGTATAAGTTTATTTTAGAAAGCTGCTAGTATTCTGGTGTAGAATTTTCATGCATTAAGTAGGTTATTGATTTAACTGTTTTAACAGAGACTAAACTAAAAGGTTTATGGTAAGACATTTTATTTTAGTTTATTTGCCAAATAAATGTCAGAGCTGGTTAAGGAGGACTTTATCAAAATTTAAAGCTTTTGCTCATTTAGGGACACTTAAAATATGAAGAGACAAACTTCATACTATGAGAAAATGTTTGACAAAACCATAGTAACATATATCTATATCCATGTCTATCCATCTATTTGTCTCTATTTATTTCATGTTACCTCTCTCTCTCTCTCTCTCTCTCTCTCTCTCTCTCTATATATATATATATATATATATATATATACATATATATATATATGGCTTAGGATTTGTCCTTTATAGAAAGAATACCTACAATTCAATAAGAAAACTACAACACAACTAAAAATTGAGAAACATTTTAAAGAGACATTTCATAAATGAATATATTAAAATCACTAACAGCAACTAAATACCCACAAGAATAGCTAAAAAGATTGACAATACCAGCACTGGTAAAGATGTAGAGAAACTTAAGCCCGCATATATTGCTGTAGGAAATGTAAATTGGTACAACCGCTTTGGAAAACTACTTGACAGTTTGTAAAATAATAAAAATATACTTACAAATTGACCCAGGAATTTCTCCTAGTTGTCTATCAAACTTAAATGAAGCATATGGCCATACAAAGACTTGCTCTCAAAACCGGTAGAAGTATTATCATCCTAGCACTTGAATGGATAAAATCCAAGAGTCCATCAACTGATGGACCGTTTTTTGTTTGTTTGTTTGTTTGTTTTTTGTTTTTTTTAAGTGGTATATTCATACAATGGAATCTGCTAAGCAATAAAAAGTAATGAACTAGTTATGCACAAAACAAGGTGGATAAATCTCAAAAAACATGTTACGTAGTATATGATTATATTCATATAAAGTTGTATAAAAGACAAAATTACAGTGATAAAGCAGAGCAGTTGTTGCCAGGGATTAGGGATGAAGGAGGGAATTTACTAGGGGGAAATTTGGGGTGACAGGTGTTCTAAAACGTGATTTTGATGGAGGCAACATAACTGTGTGCATTTCCAAAGCTTACCAAACTGTACAATTAAAAGGATACATTTAGTTTTCTTGTGTGTGTTTTTTTTCTAATATTATATTTCTATAAAGCTATGAAGAGTAAAATGCTGAGCTGCTTGAGGAGATGAGCAACAGCTTCTATAGGTCATCATTCAGGTCCCAAGGCCCCTGCTGGTCGTTCCACCCCACTCATGTGCTGCATCCTGTGCTTGGCCAAAGATGGCTAACTATTAGGTTGGTGGAAAAGTCACTGCGGTTTGAAAGGTTAAAAATAATTGCAAAATCCACAATTACATTTTCACCCACCTAATACTTCCATTCCCACATCTCAGCCTGTGAAAAAGGAGGAAAGTGGAATTGGAAAGTGAGAGGCCTTTCTAAAGGGCATGACTGCTCATCTTGCATTGATCTGAACTTGGCCATGTCGTTATAGTTGGCTGGAAGAAGACTTTGAAATATAGTCTCTGGCTGGGTGCCATCTATCTATCTTTACCTCAGGAGGTTTTATTACTAAGGTGGAAAGATGAAATTGATATTGGCAGGTAATTAATAGTTTCTACAAGCTGGATATATATACATTTATATTAATATACGTCTATCTAAACTTGAAGGATACGTGCATACTACATCTATTATAATTTTGAAACAATTTTTAAGACTGCATTATTTTTTACAGATTAGTCTAGTTCTTTAATGATATGTAATCTGTATTTAATTGTCATGAAATATTTGGCAAATATGTAGACGTTCATATATAAAGTGAACTACATCTTAATGAAATACTGATTTATAATTACTATCATATATTAGCATTGACATTTGAGATTCCAAACTGTACTATTATTTTCTGCTAGTTCCATAGGAAATAATTTAAGCAATGATTTCAATAAATAGTAAGAAATAACTGTTAAAATGGGTAATCCTGTGAAAATTTGAATTTTTGCCTTATTTCTGTAAACTTATTTCTGTGGACTTAATGGTCCACATTTGCCATATATTATTGCAGCACTGTTTTCTAGTCAGACTCCCAGTTCTCCCACACAACAAGCTGATTTACATCCATGCTCTCAGATGATAGCCTCTCTGCTTAGAATGCCCTCCAATGCTTTCCACTTGTCAAATGTCTATTAAACTTTCAATCTTTAGCATTGTGTAGTCTTTTTCTATCTCTTGGATTGAACTCAGTGTTCCTTCTTTGTTTTGCCTTCCTACCCAACACATCTCTACCAAGCCTCCTGCTACATGTGTGATTCTTACTTATTTACATACATAAAAATCATAAATTGATTGAGATCAGAGCTATTTTTCTATTAATATTGTATTCTTAGGAACAGGTATAGTGTCTAGAACAGTCTCTGGGTGCAATAAATGTCTATTAAATTAATAAATGAGGAAGGAATTCAACGAGAAAAAAAGCCTAAAAATATGATGGAGCATTTACAAAAGCAAAGTGGACAGTGCTGATAACTTCGGGCAATATCAGATTTTGTAAAGAACTTCCCTAGAATAAAGTCAATTGGCTACAGGCACTGGATATGGATGTTCAATTTCATTTTTCTTAGAGCAAAGGGCACATTTCTATCTTTCAAACAAATTGGTCAATTACTGGAACCAGATAGAATTATACTGCTTGCTGTTGTATGTGCTTGGTTTCCCAGAATACAGAATATACCTTCAGGGATTTATTAACAACTTTCTTGAGTCAGACTATTCTAACATTATGAATGCCTTGGACACTGAATCCTCAAGGTATAAAAAGAGTTTTATGCCTAGAAGTTTTGCATAACACTTTCATAATTCTGATACGAATCATACAAAATTTAACTCATAAATGTTAGTTGGTCTCTTTTCCTTTCCTCAAATCCTCTGAAGAATATACTGGCATTGTCTAATTTGTCTTCCAATCTTTATCCTGGCATATTGGGATGGTAAATTATGGTTGAGTTAGAGAAGTGAAGATATAGAGCAATTTTATGTTTCTTTGGGCAGGATATAACTGGCAGGAGAGAGAAAAATAGGACAGAAAATAGAGAGAAGGAAGTGAAGTAGAGAGTGAATACACATAGAATACACATGGAGCTGTAGATTTTATGTGGGGAATTATTAAGAGACTCCGGGTCATTATCACACTCTGGGAGAGACTTAAAGAGTGCAGCAATGGGAAGGATGACTTGAAAATATTCTGAACACAATGCATGTGCTCCTCTTTCAGCAGAATTTTCAGAGTGCAAATTCCAGCAATGTCCATTGTGTGATTTTTTTCAAACAATGAAGAATACAGTCATCCCCAAAACTTAATAGTCTTATGAGATAATTTTATAAAATATACCTTCATCAACCTTCCTTTCTTCCATCTTTCCATCCTCCTCCCTCCCTCCCCTTCCTTCCTTCCTTCCTTCCCTTCCTTCCTTCCTTCCTTCCTTCCTTCCTTCCTTCCTTCCTTCCTTCCTTCATCTTTCTTTCTTAAATGAGTGAATACACATGAAATTATTAGAACAAGAGACTCAATATAATAAGCATTCAATAAATGGTATACATTATTATGTACCTAAAATACAGTACATATTGTATACAAGGAATATTCCATCATCCTAATTAAAACAGAATAAAGGAAAGACAATTTTATCTTTAGAAATCTTCGATGATGATGGCAAATATCATGTCAAATCTTAAAATAAATATAAATCTGTCACTTCTATAAATAATTTACTTTTTTAACTCATAAAGTTGAAGAAATCAAAATCTGAATACTTAGAGGTGGAGTGTGTGTGTGTGTGTGTGTGTGTGTGTGTGTGTGTGCATGTGTATATGTATGTGTGTGTTATTTAGAGTAACAGTATTTTCTTTAACTTTATCAGACTAAATGGACAATCTGTATGACAAATTAAATACAAATTTTTTCAAACTTGGATTTTTGGAATAGCTAATATTAACCATAATTTCATGGCTACTTTTTGTCTTTTCCATCTGGTCTCTTTCCTATCTTAATTTGTGTCATCCATTTAAGACCAGACATAAGTGAAACATTTTTATTGTTTCCTCCTATAAATAATTTCTTCCCTGAGAGCTCATAGCTTTTATAGACTGAATTTCAGTTTGGTAATTAAACAAATACAGCCTTAATTTTTTCATATGTGTGTGTGCATTTATTTGTTGTCTTATCAAAACTATAACTGTCTTCACTGAAGCATTATTTTTTTTCCTTATCCACAGCAATAATCAAGTAGCTGGCATATGAAAGGCATTTACTGAAACAATTTGGACCCATCTAGAACTTAGTCCATTTTTCAACATCCATATTTGATTAGTTAAAAATGTCTAGTCACTTCTGCTTCTCCAATCTTGCAAAACAGTCTCTTCATCTTTATTGCCATTGTCACTGTTTTATGTTTTTATGTCATCATTTCTCACAATGGCTGTTTCTAATTGGACTCTCTATTTTCTTCCAGTCTGTCATCCAGTCCACAGTCAGAGACAGAATCTTAAACTGTAAATACCCTATGCATCCTCTCTTGGATTAATAAAGGATGCTACTGTTAAAAAGAAGGTCTGAAACACACTGGCTCAGTTAGATAAAAACCCATTTCTCTCTCAAGTAATAGGACAGGCTTTTCTACTCACAGAGTAATCTAGCCATTCAGACCTTTCAAGTATGGCGTTTATCATTCATTAGGATGCCTCTTCATTCATAACCACCAGCTACGGTTCTGATATGGGAAAAGGAGAAAAAAAGAATGAAGAGCATGCAGCTTCCTTTAAAGCCAGGGCCTATAATTTGCATACATATCTTCTATTTACCTCCTGTTGACCAGAACTTATCCTCATGGTCACACTCAAATGCAGTCTCTAGATGATGAGTATTTTATTTCAAAAAGAATTTTTTCCACAGTTAACCTTTATGAACACAAAAGCATCCCTCTTCTTCTACAAAAAAAATATCCCCAGCACACCACACACACACACACACACACACACACACACACACACACACACACAGTATAGGAAGACATCCCAATGTTGCATTCAGGTTTTTCATCTAGCTCAAAAGGAGTCCGAGATCTCTGGATACATTCCATCAGTTCCAAACGTGACTCCTTATGGTATGGCAACCCATATTGAACACATAGGTTTCTTTGTTCTCCGTTATGCTCAATTCGCAAGGGTGCAGTGTGAGCAGAGTAATTGCATTAAGTTCTTCATTCAGAAAACTGGAAGGATGAGGAACACATAACATTCACTGTTCTATAGCAGTTATCAATTTCTGCTTGGCCAAAATTGTGAAGAATCATTCTTTGGCAGCTGCTAAGACCATCTGCTACCTCCGTTGCTGCTGCTTGCTCATTATTCTCTGTGACCACCTCTGTAGTTGGCATTGGAGAGCGTGCCCTATGAAGGCCTGCTCAGCTCCGTGCTGACACAGACTTGGTATCCCCAACTTTTCTTTGGGAAAAGAGATCGATTTGTAGTCCAGGATTGTGGTCTCTTTGGCAACATACTTGAGTCCTATAGGCTTCCAAATGTATGCTTCTAGATGGTTCCATGTACAGGTGCCTATAGCTAAATATTTCCTCCACACGTTTCCTAAGCCTTACATCTCAGAGTTCTGAATATCATCCTCTTCTTCAGGCTATTTGTGATTACCTGGATGCCATTTGAAACAAGATGTTTTCAGAAACGAGAACAAGCTGAATCTAATATCTGCTGCTGGGCTAATTCCCAGCAGGTAGCAAAGGACATTTAAATAGAAGCTCTGAGACAAGCTTGAGGTCACGATTATAAATTCTACTATTTGAGGTTAAGAAGTAGTTGGTTATGCCAACAGTGCAAAACCTCAAGTAATTAAGTCCCCTAGTCACTTCATAGTACAAGGCCATGGGCAGAAAGAATGTTTCATAGAACAGATATATCCCTTGCAATTTCTGCTTCGAATGGTCTAATTCTTTCAGGAATTCACATTTCTGATGACATCCTGCTAAGAACTAACAAGATAAAAACAAACAAACAAGCAAAAAAAAAAAAAAAAGAAAAAAGAAAAGAAAACCAGGGATACCCTAATATTTTCCATTTTCTAACCATTTATACAGCTACAGATTATGTAGAAAATATAAACTGCTTTCCAAATTGCAATTAATTGTTTTAACAATGTTTTCTACAGCTAACCAAGATCAAGAGTTTTCCTGCTTGTGGTGTCTGTGTCGTGGCTACAAGGCCCATGTCACATACTTCAGGATCTTATTACAAAACTACCTCATTGTCAGGTACCATTTTTTTTCCATTCGCAGGATATCAATTAAATTTCTACAAATACAATTAAATTTCTTTAAATACAGTGGTTTAAAGAAACCGATGTTAATATTTTTCTCAAGATAATAGTTCAGGTGTTGGTGAAAGGTTCAGAAAGAGTTAGGCCGTTCCTCCCCAAAGTTTCCAGGGATGTGAATTCCTTTACATTCTTGCTCTGCTTTCCTCTCAGATGTAGCACTCATACGCATGATATTAGCTGGCTCAGCATGATCAAAATAACATTTGAGTTCTCAGGAACAAAGAAAAGGAGTAGAAGTAAGCAACCGCTTTTTAAGGCCATGACTCGCAACTTGCACATGTCACTTTTTGCTCATATCCCATCGTCAAAAACTTAATTTCACAGGCATATCTGTGTGATACAGTCTTCTAGGTTTTTAGCCATTATCCCAGAAAAAAAAGGGGAGGAGGCATTCTATTAATAAAGAAAAGGAGAAAAAAATAGATGTTTGAGAGACAGAGTATAAACTAAAATCCTAGTCCTGCCCATTCCATTCTCTCCTGATAGGATGAAAGAATAAAATACACACTATTTGGTATGATACAGCAATGTCTCCATGGCCATCCTTTTTAAACAATAAAGCTGGGAGGGTGAAATAGTTTGTCATATATTTTATGATATCAAATCACATTACCATTAATTGGTCTGTTTCTTTTAACATAATGATGAAAACTCAGTAACAACAACAACTTCAGATTCTCTAAAGTCCAAAACAATCCCTAAATAACAAGTGTCTTAGCTAGTAAAAATCACTAATTAAACGGAAATTTCTCAAGCTGAGTTTACGGATGAATTATGGTGGGGAAAGAAATAGCAAAAATCTTGTCCTAGGTAGAGTGACTTCTATGAAATCTATTTCTCTGTGTCATTTATGAAAGTGATTTGCCATCCAGAATTACCTTCTTTTCTGTCTCACAGGTAGGGAAATCGTCCATTATTTTTAAAGTAATGCTGAAATATGACAAGACACGTACTGTGTTATTAAACACTTTGTCCTCTGAGAACAAACTTGTTTTTTAATAATACAGGTTGGGGCAATGAGAAAGTGTAAAATGCCTTTCATTTGAGGAATTTACTACAAGATACTGGACTTTGTTATGTTCCAACCCCAGACAAGTAATCCTGAAATGTATGTGGCACAGTTCCATTATAGAATGGGTCTTTTCCGGGAAAGAAGGGATAGTACTGCCTTCTGATTAAGAATATTTAAGTAACCCTCAAGGAGAAAAAGAGGATACTGGTGAGAATTAACCTTGGTTCAGAACACATAATTGGTATTCCTGATTTATAGTGTTTACATTTTATGTTCTCTCCATTGAACTCTGCTCTGGATTAACATATATATCTAAGAATTTTAAGGAAGCTGAATTACATAAAAATGGGCCTTTTGAATATAAGCCTGTCAAGTCACTGGAATTAGTGCGAAAGCACTAAATATGTTTTTATTCACAATTAGCAGATGGAAATTCAAGACTGCAATTTACTATGTTTAAAATTCATTCAAGGATGGTTTCAAATTTGAATCAGATTTAGGTCTTTCCAGAATTCAAGAGAATTCTTATATCAAAGGTGCACTATCTGATTCGAAGGACATTTTATTAGTAAGTTCAATAAGAGAAGGTTTTATAAGCTTTACCAACCAACATTTACATCACAGAAAACAGCATTCTGCCAAATTTACCTTTGTTCTTTGTTAACATGCTGTGCTTCAAGGTACTGTGGAGTGCTTGGACTCTAATTACTTACACAGAGTTTGAGGTTTCCTTTAGAAAGCATTTTATCCTTCAATCACTAATTACTCCTTTGAATGAAGAATGGAAAATAAGAAATATAATTTTGTTTGTAATTATTTTTTATATTTTTCCACTGATACTTGTACGTATTTTAAACACAAACTTATGTTGAGAAGCTTATAACGCAAAACAGCATTTACAGTGGGTCTCTATTCCTGTTACACACACACGCAAAGAATATTTTGTCCTTTGAGCCTACGGCTTTTAACTCTTTATAAAAACTATTCGGAGAGGAGCTGGCATTTATTTTTGATTTATTGATAGTTTCAATGTGCTGAAAATTATTTATTCATAATACTTTTATATCATCTGTTGACTTATTATCATTATAGTTTTATAATCTTCTGCATTATTTTTTTGGGACCGTCCTGTATTCCTATTTATTGGTTTACCCCCACACTTGGGTTAAGAAAATGGATGAATGGGAAATAAAGTTTTAATATTTTATTTGTCTGAAGTTATTATTTTGGTTTATTCTTGGTTTATGGTTTCTGGCTTTGAAGATTTTAAGATAAAAATAATTTCACCTCAAACTTGTTTCCCAATATTTTTGAGTAATTTAATGCTATTCTTGAATATTTTACCATGACTATTTTTACCCTGAAAAATTCTAGCATTGACTCCTTAATCCTGCTGTTCTGAAATTTCAAAATTATGTTAAATGATGCATCTACTTTTCATTCATTTTGTTTGGACTTGATAGGATCTTTCCATCTGGAGTTTTATGCCCCTGAGTTTTGATAAAGGTTCTTGTAATATTTTACAGGAAATTTTCTACCACCGTGTTCTTTGGAACTCTTATTAGTCAAATGCTACAATTACTTTATTAAATTTTCTAACTTTTCTTCCTCACTTCTCAAATCTTGTTTCTTTTTTTTCAACCTTCTAGGAAAATAACTAACTTCTAATCTCTCTATCTAATAGATTTTTATAAAATTTCAGCTTTCATAATTTTAATTCGCAATTGATTTCTTTTCCTTTTTTTTTTTTTAAATGGCAGCTCAGTTCATTCTTGTTACACAATGCAATATCTTATCTCTCTGATAAGGTGATTAAAATTTGTTTGAAATTGTTCTCTGCTGAATGGCTCTCATGGTTTCTTTCCTCCCCCCCTCTTTCATTTCAGAGGTTTTTACTTTTTTAAATCTGTATTTAAGACAATATCTAAAAAGTAATTGAAAACTACTAGACCCAGTTTGTCAAGTGGTGAGATCACTTGAACTGTCTGTTTTCTTATTAGGGTTCCTCTCCCCACAGTGTCGTTCCTGTAAGCCAATCTGCTAAAGCCATTCTGCTTCTTCAGCAAGGAATCCTCTACTCCGCTGTGACAAGGCTGAGGGAGTGAGTGAAAAAGTGGAACAGGAAAGAATCCCACCTGTATTCTGGGAACTTGTGAGGGCTAGGTGGCCACACAATTAATTATGCTGACTTTCAGTTATTCTCTCTTGCTCCATCCTTCACCTCTGCTCTTCTCCAAAACTTCTCAGGTTCAGGTTCTCAATACATGCCTAGGACTGGTGGAGAAAGGGACTGCATCCAGGCCACACTGGGCACTACCCTACTCCATCAATGGGCTTTCACACAATCCCTGTTTTTCAGCTCCTCCCTCCACCTCACCCTTATCTTCTGCACAATGTGCCACCTCAATGTCTGAGGTTTTCTTAATTTCTGTAATGTGAAACAATTTTCTTCTTATCTGTGTATCCGCTGCGTTCCTCATTCATCCACTTTTGCACTTCACATAGGTGAAAGTACAAATATCCTTTAGTTTCATCAAATTTGAGAAATATGTTATAATTACATTTGTGGGGTATTTTATTACTTGGGAATGATTTTGAGCCTAAGAAAGATGGTCAGTAGAAACAAAGACAGCTGAGTCATTTGTGAGAAGTCTAAAGTGATATTTATTTCCGCTTACATTGTCTTCTAGAACTGAATAAATAAATAAATCAAGAGTTGTTTTGTCCTTCCAAAACAAGAAAACTTGTTTATCTTGTAAGTTTATTCCTCCATTCTAGGGCTTTTTTTTTTTTTTTTTACTAATGTGCCAGGCATTGTGCTGGGGGTTCAAGGGTGAGAAGGGTGCTTTACCATCTGATACGGGGCACATACAGTTAAACAGGCAATATACAGAATGTAGACATAGAAAAGTGTTTTATGGGAGCTCATAAGAACAACATCTGTCTCAGAATTATGGGTCAAGCAAAGGTTAGCACCTAGCACAGAAAATTATGTCTAAGCTGACATTTAAATGATGAGTATGAGTTAGTCAGGTTAATTCCAGAGGGAAGGAATATCACAGCAGACATGTGGAAAGACCTAAAGGAGAGATAACAGAATGCGTGTGAAGAAATGAAAGAAGTTTAGTAAGGTCTGTGGGAACTGGGATGCAAAGTAAGTGGGGAGAGAAGCCTGAAGAGGTAAGCAGAGTCCAGACTCTCAGGGCCTTAAAACTAATGTGAAGGTGTTACAGTAGTTATTGAGGGAAGTGGAGTTTTCCTCTGAAGTAAAGTAGATGATGGTGGATGGAAGAAAGTATCAATAAAGAGAAATGAAAATCGTAAAAAAATAAAAAGATGTTATAATGAAGTTGATGAAATCCAGCCTAGATAGATTGGAGGCCTCTAATAGAATTAAAACAAAGATGATAGAAAGAATTATGTAGCTCACTACCATCATTTTAATAATGCACAATTAGAAAATTGGCTAAAAAGGGAATATTTTTATTATTTCCCCATTTTTACTCATCTTCATGTTTAAAATTCAATCAATTTCTACCTTTTCCAATTTGTCAATAGAATTAAGGAAAAAATTTGCCAAGTTAATGGACTTTTCAGGGATCCATAACTTAATCTATTAATTCTGTTGATTTGACAATTAGAGAACAATTCTGAATGGATGGTAGTGGTGAGACCTCTGGAACTCACTTATTGGTGAATACAATTTTCTAAGTATGCCTCTAGGAGATTCTGCTTCACTGATCACAGATCTTCTATAAAAACAGCAATTAAGAACTATATTGCCAATAGTGAAATTAAAATCAGCAGACTTTAATGTTTTTAACTAATCAAAATTATCCCATTCCGCAAAATGTCACATGCAATATCATAATTCTATGAAAATGTCATTTCTCTTGGAAATAATATTTAATACAAATGCAGAAAATAGAAATACTTCTGACAAACAATAAACAATTAAATATTGTACCCTTGAAACATCAGACATAATCTTGATAAGGAAAATATTAAGTGGGATGTAATAAATAGATTCAGTTAATATTCCATTATTATGGAATGAAACAAATTAATTCTGAAATTCTCATTTTTAAAAAATGAGGTTCCATGTCTCTGTTTCAGCATAATTTCTTTCTGTAAGATCATCCTCATGATGAAGAGTTATAGAGTGATAGGTAAATTATTAGGAAGAAGACTTGGCTTTATTTACCATCTACTATATGCTCAGATGTAATCAATAGGTTTTGAGAGAGAAATTTATTGCATATTTATGTTATCAAATTCCAGTGGTAAAAAATGACACCTATGTTAGTCTGCAAATCATACCAATGAAAAAACTGGCAATTCCCCAAATCAGTAACTACCCTACTGTCACACAACCAGCAGTTGGTAGAGATAGTGACTGGAGTCAGATCTGACTGCCTCCATTACTCATGCGCTTTCCACCATCACCTGCTGCTCAAATTCTTTAAGATTATACCTCAATAAAGCATAAATTGGAAAGTCAACGCTACTGTGTTTTTTCTACTTTTTGATTAGCTTTCTTAATCTGGTGTGCTTTACTTCAGTATTATTTGCATACTCACTAATCATTTATTCCTTCCTCAAAAGTATTTATTAAAGAAGTTAGTATACTACATTGCCCCTGCCTTAAGCAAATTTTAAGTCAGATTTGAAAAGTTAATTAACCATGCAACAAGAGAATAAAGTGCTACCCCAAGAGAGTATATTATCGACAACTAAGGACATTGTACACATAGAAATGCCTTTGGAGTTTAAAAAAGGACAAAGTAAATGCACCTAATCAGGAATAAGAAAATAATTTTTAAAAAGCAGAAACTTTACCAACCCCTTCCAGGAATACGCCTTCAGAATTAACCTGCTTAATGATTCTGAAATACTTTACTTTTCATCACTGAGCTCTCTTTGGAGCTTAATTCATATTGCACATGTCACAAGCTGGATTCTGACACTGCATGCTGCCATAATTGAAAGTTTACCATGAACTGCCGTCTCAAACTGGTGAGACTTCGGTTAGTCTCAATGTCACATGCAGCCCATTCCCACAAATTCACTGCCATCTCTGAGATACGTATGAAAAATCATATGCTCCAGTAAAACTTAATCCTCCTCACATTTTCAGACAATACAACAGAAAACAACTTGATAAGGAGCGCACATTCTAAACAGGTCCAGGATAAAGAAAATATTGTACGTGAGAGTCCAACTTTGTCAACAACATTTGCATTTATTTCACACACATTTCATGCGGTCATATACGCTTAACCTTTACCGCTTCTTTTGCTAATCTATAACTTGCAAAGTTAATTCAATATAAAGAACTGAATTTGTGAAATCATGTTTCACACACACACAAGCAAATAAATAAATAAACACATAAATATATATATATATATATATATATATATATATATATATATATATATATATATAAATAAATAAAGCAGCTCAGATTTTGATGAAATAAACCGCAATAATAATGATAAGAAGAAACTACATTTACTAAGATAATAATAGAAGCGTAACTGAGATGACCACTAGGTGAGAATCTCTATCCTTCCCATTTTTGTTTGACAAATTCTTTTCTGGTTAGGTTTCCTCATTTGAAACAGCAGTATCTCAGAAAAGATA